>NW_010113548.1:0-27074 GCF_000699245.1 Pterocles gutturalis | reverse complement strand
ATAATTTTTGCTGCAAACCAAAAAAAAAATATGTTGTCAGTATTCTTATTTTTAAAAACATGTTTACCCACTCCTTGTAAGTGGTGCAGAGAGGTCACATCATAAGACTTCAGCCTGAAGGCCAAAAAAAAAAAAAAAGGTCAGGAAAGGTCTGGCGTGTGCTGTTCACAGGCAGAGAGCTACAAGATTTCCCTCCTCCTCCATCGAAACTTTGTCCTCCATTTCCCCATGCCTTGGGACTCCAAACCACTTTCTCCAGGCAACAAAAAAAAAAAAAAAAAAAAAAAAAAAAAATCATGCAAAGCAAGGAAAGCCCTGCTACGTGCAGAAGAACAACCACCACCGTGGATGGTCGGGTTACTTAGGACGTGCACGTTTTTTTCTCCCTGGGGCAAAATTGTTTAAAGGCGTGTGGAGCAGTGCGCTGCAAATGATGGTAGATTGATAGCTGCAGGAAAAAAAAAAACAAAATCCTTTTTCTTTCCCTTTCTAACTTACAAGTCATAAAAAATAATAAATTCAGACTTATGTCCTGATAAACAAAACCGCAGCTGAGCGCGGCATAATTTCTCCTCTTTTGCTGCCGTCTACCTCAGCTTTCTTAATTCATCCCATATTTAATCTACATGTAGGAAGTCCACATTTGTTTCTAATAAGAGAAGGAAAGTAATGAGATGTCAAGGAACAGTTTCCTTAGGCCAGAGACTTCAAAGGTGGGTCTGGCAGCTTGTCCTGCATTTATTGTTTGCGTCAACCTTAAGATTTTTCTAAAGAGCAACTGCCCATTTAAAATAATTATAAGCTGCAACTTAAACCCGAACGGCACATGGATGTATGATAAAACACTCACACCATCGTCCAAATTTCAGCATCAGCCCTATATCAGAGAACACGTAGCTCCAGATGCTCGATTAAAACAATAAGTACAAGCTGAAAATGAGCATATAATTCTTTCAGCTAATGCAGAAGGGTCACGCTGCTTAATGCAAAAGCAACGTTAACTGAAAGTATGGGCTACATTATCTCAATGTATGAGCTGCAACAGCAGCTACTCTGCTGTATCTATCCTGGAGCAAGAGACACCGTTCCCAGTTAAAAAATAAATAAATAAATAAAAAATAAATTCCTTCACTATTCTTTAGAGTTGGAAAAAACAGGGAATATAGAAGGAACAAGAAAAAAAGACACCCTGCTTATTGGTTTCGCTAGCAAGCAACCTGGACTGCTGGTTCAGGACCAAGTCTTGCTACTCCTGAAGCCAGTGTGAAGGCTTTACCCAGGAAGGGAAAGTCCTTAAACTAAAGACCAGAGCAGCAGATAATAAGCATTAGGATTCAGGTTCAATACTAAAAAATCAAAATAAAAAGACGACGATACCTCCGCATTGATAAGCACCATACAAAGGCTGCAAGGTCTGGGATTTACAAATGTTGAGGCAGCCAAAATTATTCAATAAGCAGCCAATTTGTGTATCACAGGCACCATAGCTAAACACAGAGTGTACCTTCTAATTGATACAACTTTTCAATGTGTGTCTGTGTGTATGTATTCATAAACACATCCACACTTTATTGTTTATCATCTTTCAGCACACACTCTGAGTCAGCAGATAGAGGGAAATATGTTTGAGCGGTGTTTAAAATGACACCCTTTACAAATGAAACCATCTAAATCCGGTGTTAGAGAATTAATGAGCTTCTCATGTAAATCACGCATAATTTACAGTGGAATTTGTCCTTGTGCCAACACCCACTTGCGCTGCATAATAATGAAGGCAGGGCTTTCGGAGACGCAAATCTCTCTGCAGCCTGGTTGTGTCCTGTCTCTGCTTTTCCCCAAGTAACCGAAACACTACAAACCCTTTCAAAGAGCAATAAAACGAGACAGCAAACAACACAGTCTTCATCTCCCGTTTCTCCTTTCCACCTCTCCCTAAGGAACGTTACAACCATCACCCAGGCACACTCATTTTAGCGGATATTAATTCTCATTTAAGAGCATTTTAAGTTGGGTACAGCCCAGTTTTGGTTGCACACCCAAGATGAAGTCTTGGTAACACCCTTGAAGGCATTACCTGTGTTTTAGGCTAAAGGAGAAACCACAACAGCATCAAGGAGTGGAGGGGAGCAGTGAGGACCCCCCCATGCCAGCCAGGCATGAGAGCTGCAGCCAACCAGCCCAGACCCAGGGCCATATTACAAACACAATGGTGTTGTTCCCCAAACCCCATTTCTGTTGAGGAAAAAAGCCTGAAAGACCTTACAAGCCCTGAAAAAGCACATTTCTCTTTTTACTGATTAACATCAATGTTCACCAAGCTATCACCCCACATACCATGACCACCAGCAGCCCCCTCTCACCATCCGCAGCCAGGAGCACCCCAACACTTTGCTGCAGAGCAGAACTCCCTCCAGCACCAAACCCAGCAGCCTCCTCCCAGGAGAAGAGCTAAATATCTCCTCCCCACAACCAGCTGGGAGCCATAACAGCTCCTTGCAGGGTAACGAGGCAGGGCTGAGGGCCCCAATTCAGCACACATGGGCAGCCTGACCAGCAAAACCTCCCCACTCCCTCCCTGCAGCAACCTCCTTTTTTCAGGGGTTGCAGCCTGAATGTGCTGCTGGGGTTTGAGGGGTGCAGGGAGACCCAGCAAGGATGCAGGGAGAGGAGCAGCAGCATGGGGCATGCATGGAAACACTTAATTGTCCTTCCCTCCCAAAGCCACAAATATAAACCTGCTTCTGTATCACCTCCACAGCCTCTTCGAAATGTATTTACAAGGGCTCCCCTGTCTGTTCCTTTCTGTTATTACAAAGCAATCGTATTTGATACCAGGGCAATACAAAAAGGCATTCACCTATCCTTCCTACCACTCTACTCTGCAGCCACACAGAAGAGCTCATTAATAAATTAAAAAAAAAAAAAAAAAAAGCCAAACCCTGGCAAAGGAAGGCTGTATTATAAAACCTGGAGGGATCACACTGTCGCATTGTGTGAGGCTGTGCAGGAGGAAGCAATAAAAACAGGAGTTTGACTTTTTGAAACAAAGGATGCATTCTGCCTGGGCGTGCTCATGGCTCCCAGTAGCAGTGACCATCACTGCTGGTGGAGGTGGGAGAGTGGCAGGTGGAGGCATATCCCCGTTAGCACCAGTTAGGCATCTGGGGTGTCAGCAATCCCGTCCCAGCAGCTGTAAGAGCTTTCTCAGATGTCGCAGGTTTCCCCTGATTTGTGCTTTTGCTGCTGAAGGTCCCATCCACAACTGCTGGTTGGGGCATTTATTGTCACTGAACAAAGCAACCAGGTTTAGTGGCATCATAGCTGGATTTCTCCACCTTTCTCCCTCCATTGTCTGCCCAGTCCAATCCAGTTGTCTTCATTCTTTTCAGATTTTCCTGCCTCCTTTTCTCTTTCCAAGCCTTCTTCTCTGCCATCCTTGCCAGTCAATAACTTTTATTAGTACCAATCATTAAACATCCAGCTCTTGAGACAAGACCAGGTGCCCCCTGAAGCCCAAAAAACTCAACATATGGAGTGCTATATGTGTCCTAGGGACATGAAATGATAATGTATGCACAGCTTCAAGTGGAGCCAGAATATCACCTGAAGTCCCCACCTCTCAGATGTATTTAATATTAAAATAAATGAGAATATGACCTTTCACAATTGGTTTGAAAATCTGATGTTCAACAGACATGAGAATACACCTTTTCTGCCACCTTCTTCCGTATTTCTTTGATTTTTTCACTGAGCTGGCCCAGAAAAACCCACAAGGCTTCTTGGTGGTGAGCTCTTCTCTGTGGGAGTGCAGACGGCGTGATCCAGGCCTCATTTTGCACAGAAAACTCAGAATAAGCAGCAGCACACCCAAAATTTCACTGGGCTGCCGTTGTGCTGAAGAGCATCAACAGCAAAGCTGGAGCTTGGTCCTCTCAGAACCCCTACCAGCCCACCCCAGCTGACCAGCCACAGAACAAACTTCTTCCAGTCACCACCGAGAGCTGGGATTTTCTTCCAGTTACCGGATACGTGATTTTATAAAGGTATCTCACAGGCTGGAAGCAAAATGTTCAAGCAGCCCCCCCCAGGGCATGAAACAAGTCCTGTACTCATCTGAAATAGTCATTAAATAAAAATATAGAAATAACGGACTCTTTGTCTGTGGGTGGTCAGGAAATAATGAGTTAAAGCTCTAAGTAGCCCTGACTTCTCGTTAACTTATCTCCATGGTCATTAACTGGTCATTACTGGGGGACACAGAGGCCCCTGATGCTTCTCTACAAGGCAGCATTGGCTGCACACCTCCACATCACCCTGCCGTTAGGAGGGATTCATGGCAGACAGTAAAAGTGTAATCTTGTGCCATATATTCACAGGCATCCTCCCATAAAATAAAACCAAAAAGGAAGCGAATCCCGGTGAAATGGCATCTCACGGTCAGAGCTGGTGAAGGAGGAGCAGAGCCCCTCTCTCTCTCCTTCGCTTTGCAGCCTTTCCTCCGAACCCATCCGCTCTTCGTTACACAGAAGTAAAATTAATACCCGCTCTTGTATTCCTCCTAATGAAGCTTCTCAGAGTGGCCCAGAAGTACAAACATTTACGGAATGACTTAATTTTTTAAATCAATTAGGAATTTTTTAAGAAGACTTCCCACCGCCACAGCTCTGCACCAAGCCAGGTGCGTCGCACGCCCCCCTTGCGACTGCAAGCTTCCTTCCAGTTGCAGAAGGCAGGCAACGCTCCTTCGGCTTTCAAACCCATCAAATTACAAATATCGCGACTGCATAAGAAAATTAATCACCTTGACATTCCACCACATTTAAATTAAATGGAGGGAAAAAACCAAAGACCCAAACAACAAAAAAAGCAGCCCACCACATAGCAACAGTTAAGTTTGTTTAAAACTAAAAGCAACCCTCCTCCAGCTCCCCTAGATTTTGCCATGTAACTTGTTTTTTTAATGTTTCCTAAGAAAACGAGAGCAATGCAACCTCCCTTTTTTTGGCCTCTCTTATTTGCCTTTGCTCCCTGCCCTGTACCTCTGAACCCACTGGTTGCTTTCAATCACGTTTGAAAGAAGGGTAGAAAGATAAATTGTTTTTTTTCATGATTTGTGAACATTGGCAGCTGGACAGAGGATGAGATGCCAATCAGCCTGCTGCTTAGGGAAAGGCAGGTAAAGTTCAGCTATTAAACACAGCTTGGAAGTGGATGGGTGACTAATTAGTAGATGAAAAAAAAAAAAAAAAACCCAAACCCAAAAACCATGAAAACCTAACGTTTCACTCAAAACCAACAAAGTTAAACAAAACAGGGACTACAGCACACTACACCAGAGCTCACGTAAAATCAGCTTTAGTGCCCTAACACAACCCAGAAAACCAGACTCCCTGCGGCACAAACTGATGCTGTTCCTGCACTGGGGAACTCAGCTCTGCAGCCCTCCCTCCCTTCCTCCCTTCCAGTAACATTTTATTACAAAGAACATTAACCAGGATGCGATAAGCAGTCACCCACCCCTTTCTCCGCTCCCCCCAGTTTTATCTTTCCCCCCATTCCCCAGGGCCACTGCTGGCCCCCTCGCTGTGGCCCTGCTTATGCTCTGCTCTAGCCCTGTTTTACACATGGTCCCAGCAGGTTCTTCACTGAAATCCAAGGTACACCTTGAATGCTAAAGCCATGCTATATATGCATGGATTTTCCCTGCTGCGCCTGAGAAAGCTCTTTTTTTTTTTTTCTGGAACTCACAGCTCCGCAAAAAACTTTGAGCCCTTCCTCTCCAAGGAGTCACGTTTTGGTTACTGCAGCATCCTCTCTTGTGGCCTCATAAGAAAAATCATCTTGAGGCATTTGTTTTCTTTCAAAACGCTGCCATGAAGATCCTTTCCGCACCTTGTTGCTTTGACCACATCCCACTTCCATGTTTTTCTTTCGCGGTTACCTCTACTTCACACATCCAGAATAAACTTTCAGCTTTTAGCTGAAAGGGTTTTTTCATGGCTTATCTCCAACCTGAACATCACCTTTTGCACATGCGCTACAGGGATGTACTTCTCCTCTGCCACTAACAGCAACATTTCCCCCTGAATTTCCATATCCGAAAACCAAACAAACTTGTTTTCTCTTATGCTGACATGCAGAGAAGAGCCACATATTGCTGAAAACCTCTGTCTGGTCCTTCCCTAAAGCCCTCCCTTGCTGCAATGCAGAAGATAGTCCCCACATCTGGTGTGATGTCCTACAGACACAGATATGTGCTGAGTAGGGTACAAAAAGCACTCTGGCTTTGTAAATGCCACTAAAAACAACACTGCAAGCTCGACTTGCACCTATAATGCATTTATACGCTGGGTTTTTAATAGATCTTGCTTTCAGCTCACAACTGATGTGGGTCACTGTCCCCTTGCCTCCCTCCTCCCTGTCAATAACAATATCTTACAGTGGGGGGCTCTGGGGCAGGTGCCCCTCTCTGCTCTGCAGTCAGCCAGCACCTAGCACATCTGGTCCCAGTCCACATCTGGGGCTCCCAGATGTTCCAGGAACTGGATAATATTTGGATAATAACAACGACATGCTCAGCTGTTTGCATTACGGCACCTTTGTGGTTGTCAGCATGTCTTACTTCATCTTGCCCCTTGCTATCCCTACATAAAAATTTGGGAAGAGTCCTAGAAAGACTGATTTTCCTTCAAATCACTCTAGGATCCAGAGGAGGGGCTTGGGATGGGAGCTGGTTGGCATTCCCAGCTCTCAGCCCTCTCCCGCCCCTCCTACACATTTTGACATCCTCGCCCTCCTCCAGCTGGGTCACCTCCTGCCAGTCAAGAGCCCTGTTTATTTTCAGCAGAAGGACCCCAAATTAATAGAAAACAGCTAAGTTTCTGGTTTTCATCAAAATCCATTGGGTTCTGGCCAGCGTGGACAGGAGAAACTGCTTGAAAAGGGGTTTGGAGGACAGCAAAGCAAAACCATGGTGATGCCTGCTGGAGTGACCTCATGAGACCAAAGTGTTGCTTCGGCCAGGGCAGCATCCCTGCATCCTCGGGGAGCACGCATCCAGGTGAGAGGAAAACTGGGGTTCACCCCATCCTCCCCAGCTGAGCCTGCTGGGGATCAGTGCGTTACCTTTTGGAACTTAAAAACTTGCAATTTGGCAATGAGGGTGCACACACGAGCCTGCGTCCGGACACGTGCTGGGTGAATAGAAATGTGTTGGGTTTTTGTTAAGACGCTTAACCTCATTAAAGCTTCTTTAATGACAACTTCTTAGAGGGCTGCTGTTCATTTCTCTATACATTGAACAGCAGGCATGAGACACGTTAGACGGCTCTGTCAAATGTGGTGTCAAATTTGTAGGAATGAAACATCAGGTTCAATGTACTTCTGAGTTCCTTAGGCTCCTTTGAAAGCGATGTAAGGAAGAAGATTTAAAAAAAAACAAAAAAAGCCCCAGACGGTTTGACATGATTTTCTCCATGCACACTATATATCTTGACGAGCTATTTGGCATTCCAAACCTTGTGTCTGCAAAGACAATAAAGGAAGACAAAATGTTCTGCAAATGCAAATATACAACTCTACATTAAGCCGAGTATCTCCTGATATCTCTATATAAAATGAAAGCAGTGCTTAAATTCTAGTTCTGGAGTACCTGAACTCCACAGAGGGAAAGCAGTTCTTAAAAAGATCTATTATTGAGCAGTCTGCAGGATGACACATCTGCTTGTTAATATATATAGGAGGCTGGGAAGGCTGTGGCTGTGAGTGATGGATTCTGAAGTACTGCCTATCTACATCAAATCAGCCTGCTTTTTGTCAAAGGGAAAACAGAGGTCTCAAGAAACCCAGAGCCGGAGAGAAAAGTTTTAACAACAAAAATCTAACAGTAATAATTATTAGCGGCCATTGTTTCTGCAGACAAAAGGGCAATCACTTTAATTCTTCTGCATCTTGTCAAGTCTCTTATTTCTTAACTCTTTAACAATTAGCATGCCAAACGGATCTGAACCAGGATACAATTACTGAAGAGCCAGGGAGGGGAGGGGGAGACGAGGGAAGAAGGACTGCACGCTCAAATTATTCCACTTTAAGGAACATCTCAGCGAAACCAGCTCAAGCACACTATTAACTGAAGTAAAATGAGACAAAAAAACAGTGTGGAAGAAGAGATATGAAACTAGACTCCCAGTTCCCTTTCCTATATGGGCTGTGCGTGGGAGAGAACTGTTCCTACATCCCAACCCACATTTCTCTTTTTGCCCCTACTGCACACACATCTCCTTGCTGCAATGGTGATGGGAACTGGTAAAAACAAAATGTTTCTTCTTCTTTCTTCCCAGCTGATGTCTATCTAAGACATACATATATCTCATGTCACCAGCATCCTCAAATCTTAACAAGCAGTTTCGACAGCTTTTCTTTTTTAAATCAGAAATTAGGTACCTGCAAATTTGACATTATCTTGCAGCTGCATAAGCCTCTGTCCCCAAGACAAATACAGTTTTCAGAGAAACAAAGAAGGTTAGTAGGTTAATATTGAAAAATTTTAAAAATATTTCACAGGAAAAAAATCTAAAATCAGTTTTCAGAAATTATGAAGAAATATGTATACATAGTGGTTTTATTTTGTTTCCAATTGTTTTTTCCCAGTCTTAACATTTCCCATACAACCTCTTACAAATGGACCCCTTGGCATCTGGAGGGGATGCTCCAATGGATGTCCCTACCACTGAGGCACAGTGGCAGGACATTCAGAGCAGCTCAGGGCAATCAGAGCGAGAGGACAACTTGGAAGAAGGGTCCAGAGGACTGCAGGATGAACACGTTTGGGACTCTATAGGCACACAAGTCACCATGTGATTTTTTACTCTTTTTCAGCATGCGGACAATAAAAAATGTCCCAGTTAAGATCGTGTACTCTGCTGTTACTGCAAAGGTCTTTACGGACATGAAGATCACCCAGGACACCCGTGGTGCAATGGGGGTATATAATTTGGCAGATAGGTCAACTTGGCTTGCAGAAGAGGCAGCTGCTCT
This sequence comes from Pterocles gutturalis, assembly GCF_000699245.1. Lineage (NCBI taxonomy): Eukaryota > Metazoa > Chordata > Aves > Pterocliformes > Pteroclidae > Pterocles > Pterocles gutturalis. Next base: position 18,038 of record NW_010113548.1, on the reverse strand, counting down.
GGGTGGATGAACCTCCAGCTTGGGGTGTAAGGGGAATTTTGTTCCCTTTTCTAATACAGCACGCCCATATACATTACCTGCATACACATGTGCGCGATTATATAAACCTTCCCAAGCCAAACACTCGCCTCCACATCCTTCTATGCCTGGGGAGCAGATGAAAGAGCACATACAGATGCGCACCGCTGGAAGCTATTTGGAAACTGCAGCGATAAGGGCGATATCAAGAAATGACTGAGGAGAGAAGAACAAAACCACACGAAACCAAGGCAAAGTGGTGTGCCCACCCCACCCAGCCAGATCGATCATATAGATTTGCTTTCAGTTAAAAATTACCTTAGAGGGAGCATTCTCAGTCCATGTATGTGATTATAGAATATATACTTTTTATAAAGAAGAAAAAAATGTGTTCCTCCAGAAACCCTAACTGCGAACTTCCCGGCATAGCTGCAGCTAAGCCCCTGCCTTAATCACGCATGTGTTTTGCATTATTTTTTATTGACTTTTCAAACTCATAAAAGGAGAAATTAAAAGAAAATCTCAACGACTAGTCACACAACCGATCTTTCTGGGCTCATAATCCCGCAAACCTTTACAACCCAGTCTTATTTTAAACACCTGGGTAATCCTGTTGAAGTCAGCGAGATTACTCACGGATGTGAAATCAAAGATTTGAATCACCGGGTGTCCCTACTGATGGATGAGGCACATCTCCCCCAGAGACCCCCTTGAAAGGCAGAGCCAGCACTGGCCACAATGGTGATTTTTATTTTTTCCCCCACATTTTTTCAAGGGGAAAGCTAAAATAAGAAGTGATGCAAGCACAAGAGGCATCAGCCGCTCATCTCAAGCCTGCAGAAAATCAGAAATATCTCAAAGGTGACTCAGAAGCTGGGGGTGGGATGAGATGTTCACGCAGCCCTTGCCTGACCCACAGTCGCAATGTAACTGCTAAAGCCATAGTGGATTCCGGTAAAAAACGAATATAACCTGCAGCGTCTTTACAGAGACTCGGCAAAATACAGGAAGGTCACCAACTAAGTAAGCATCAAACGAAGGATTATCTTCATTTATAAGGAAGTCATTCCAAGAGGAAACCGGACCAGGCAATTTCCATCTCCCGTGGGGTCATGTCTACCTGTTTGAACTGAAGGGAATCTACTCCATCCACAATAATTCCACTTAAGGTCAGTAAATATCAGTCTGCTGCCCTGGAAGAAACACATGTTCCACAGATATATATATATATATTTTTTTTTCCCCCCTTTTGCTGATCTCCAATTCAAGCGTGGACCACTTCCAGCCCTGATTCTTGTTTAAAGTCACACAAACCCAGGTATAATATTTCGAGGATGCAAGTTTGGGTTCTTTAATTGCAACTTTCTGCGACTTCATGATTTATTCATCTCAGGATGCACTCAAAAGTCTAGTGTATCGCTGTGATCCCCGCGCAGCACACTGTTAGCTTTAAAATTTCATAAACCACCATGTACTTGACAAGTTGAAAAGTTAACAAGGGTTATAAGGCAGGGAAGAAAAAAAAAGCATGCTGAGCTCTGATCAGCTCAGCCCCCAGAACTCCAGGCTTTTCAGAAGTGAAGCACAGAGCTCGCTATTAAAAAGGGAGACTCTATTACAATATTGGCTTTATGGCCCATGTTTCCCCATTCCTCAGCTGAGATAAAATACATGTCTCCTCTCTAATGAAAGCCATACTTGCTTCATACATATGCCTGTAAACTATCAAATGGGACCTCTGTCTAACGGATAAATGAAGGCTCGCTCGCAGCTTTTTCTAAAGACCTTTGAAAAGAAAATGGCTTGTGGGGCCACCCGCTCCTCCGCGTGCCTGGGAGCAGTTAGGAGCCCCCAAAACCTGCCCCTCGCCCCCACGCAAATGAGTGACCATCGCCACGCTGAAGTCGGGGTGATCTGGAGGAAGAGAGGAGGAACTGCAAATTTAGAAACAAGCAATCCCTTAGTCAAAAGGACTATGCAAGATGCTTTATTTAATGAAGAAGCCTCTTTACAGAGAAATGCCAGAAAATTCAGGCTGGGAAGGTGAGGGGGTTCTACAAGAGTAAATCAAATTTCTCAGCCTACAAGAAGTAGGAAAAACATTACAGGCAGACACAATGTTAGGTATAACAAAGATAAACAAATAAACATGACCATGATATCTCAGCAACATTATGAGCATTGGGTTGTACCTAGATGGCCATTGAGTTGTACCTAGATGGATCCAGAGACTTTTTTTTCCCATGGCTACTGAATTATCCCACCAGTTTTTTATGCATTCACCCCAAAGCCAGGGACTTTTGCTATTCACAAAGCAGTGAATGCTTCCCATGAGCAGACAGTGAAATGAAAAATACGCAGTAAATCTCTTTTCAGCCCATCAGTGATGCTGCTGCTCTCTCACACATGTTTCGGCTCAGCGTTGACTACTGCAGGTCTCCCTCGGTGAGAGACGAAGGGGCTTTGGCTGTACACATGAACCGCCATATGAAGTTTTAGAGGATGACAAAACTGCCTTTCAACTGATTTTCAAGTCAATAAATAGCGCTTTCAGAGCAGCTTAGCATCCTGTGAATGGACTTCTTCAATGGGCAAGCAACAACAGTAACTCACTTTCATCCCAAATGAAAACAAAAGGACCGCAGCTAAACCAGAAACCGTGTGTGTACAACACCAGAATATTTGATTACCGCTTCTCAAAATACCTGCATGGTATGAAAACACTCCCAGTGGACTGTGCTGCACCATGTTTTTATTTTCCACATGCAAATTGAATTTAAGCAGCTTTGCAAAGCCTATTTTGTTAACAAAAACAGCCAGCGGTGTGATGCCGTCCTGTCTCTTTTGCCTACATAAGCAAGGATGGGCTTAAATCTGCAGGATGGGGTGGGGGGGGTCATGCAGGCAGGCAGCGATTTGGTTTCTGCACCAAACTCAGAAATTAGGCAACACGGTGAAAAATTTTAAATTCACTTGGTGAACACTGAGCTTATGAGAAAACACATGATTATTACAAGATGGGCTGCAGCAGGCTCTCCTTTAAGGAGTGATGCTACAAACTCAAACAGAGGCATAATTTAATAAAATGCAGTGGGATCCAGGCTAATCATAAAACTTGCCGTGATGAGAAGACTGGAAGAAATCCATTATGCCTTTATTTTTGATTAGGGAAACAAAAGCCGGGAATAAAAATGTCAGGCTTTTTCATCCCCGACGGGTTCCTATGGATACTGAAAAGGAAGAAAGTGCCTTGATTCTTGTAAAGATAATTAGCATACCTTCAGAGTGAAAAATAGGTAGAGGAGAGCCATTAGCAGCAGTCAGACGGCTCATGCTTGGACGCAGAGTTCTGGAAAGACCCTTTAATAAAAAGCCAAATCTTATCACTACATTGATTTCTAAAATGAGTACATAAAAATACATTTATTTCATGCACTTGCCATGACATTTCATTACTTTCCACAAAATGATATGCACTGGCTCATTTCTTACACGCTAAAATGTACACGATGCTGCACGCTGGCTCCTGTTTCTTCCATGCTGCATTTTGAAGTCTAGAGTAAAAACCTCCTCGGGCAGAGTGGGTAAAGAAGATGTATGACTCAACACGAAGCTTAACAAAGCTAACTGGTGTAACATGCAAAATTTTCCTTGTGCTCTGCTCCCCAAACTCTTACCCTCTTTCTGCTGAGGCCATTAAAGCTGTTAAGTTGGGTTTCTCTTAATTTCTAGCCCCATACTTCTCAACCAAGAAAGAAAAGGCTGATTAAAAATCTCTGATCCTTCCTCAAACCATATTCACTTGCATCTGCCCAAGCGTTTCAGCAGCGAGCCCTCTGTCACGAATACTCTCACCGTAAATCTGTCATCACCGGTTGACTCCTTCCAAGTGGCATTTGCATGCAGAAATAAAACCACGTCACTGGATTACTTTTTTTAATTACTCTTATTTATGAATGTCAGCGACATCCAGAAGGCCAAAACCTCAACTTTGTTGGGTATTTCTTTAGTCATCCAGACATGAAGTTTGCTGGAGTATGATAGCCTGATTTCTCCTCTTCCAAGTCAAAATGCGATTGTGTTGCTGTTGGTGGTGTTAAGGACAAAGAAACCCAGTTAGATCACCCTCCACATTGTCAATACAACTGTCTTTTACTAGGACCATCGCAGACTATATGGATAAGATGATTAATCACTTCAACTCTACCAGCCATTATTTCGAATTAAAAACTAACCCATAAATACCTACTTTATCACCGGGCCTGTGTGGTAAATAAATTCATGCGGTCAGTAAAACACTCACGAAGGAAATTACCTTTAAAAAATGACTTTTCATTTCCAAGCGTATCTTCCTAATTAAAATGGCTGTTTCCCATACGTATCCCAGCAGCACAGGCTGCAATAATTTAAAGGTCTTTGAAAGCACAATTCTCAACAAACCCATTAAAATAACTTCTTGCCATCATCTGTTCAATGGAAACTAGAGCATTTTAATATTAGACCACGCTTCTCAATGTTGACAACTTTACTGCCTCTCTATCTCCCAGCCAGGCGGCGAAGAATTAAAGCACAAGCAAAAAGAAAAAAACATGCAAAATGTGCAACTTCCTAAACAGGACACCTTATACATTGCTTAAATCCACCCCACCCAGCACTGATGACAGATGCGAGTCTCTGTGGATAATTAAATCATAGAATCATAGATCAGCCTTGCTTTCCAGGCACATCTCAAACCTAAGAGTTACTTGGGGTACTTTGGGGCTTCCTGGTGGAAAAAAAGCCCCTTTTTTTTTAAAGAAGAAGCTGCTTCAAAGCAAACCCCCAAGGTGGGACTGACACTGCCTGTGGTCAGCATGAAAATGCAGATTTAACACCCCTCTAATCATCGCTTCGCATCCAGCACAGTGATAACTTACTTTCTGTATATGAGGAGCCCTTAAACAAACTTCTCTGCCTTGGGAGCCCCAAAAGGACATGCTCCATGGAAAGCAGAGCAAACTCCTCCATTCCTGTTGGACCACATGGCAAAGAAACGCAGCAGGGCAAAAAATGGGACCCCAGACCCTGAGATGTATTTCATGGTTTGAGTTTTCTGAGGATAAAGCAGAATGACAGCGCTGGGCACAGGCAATGCTTTCAGTGCAAAGGAAGGAAGGAAGGAAGAACAGCTCGACTGAGACTTGAAAAAAGGCAAATGCTGCAAGCAAAGCACCAGCTGAACTGCCATCTATAAATATTTGAATTATTCTATGCAACATTTCAGAACATAACAAACAGACAGCACTGGGATTTATATTAAAATTATCCCTCTGTGTTGGTTCCTCTATGTGTATATGAATCATACATATTCTTCTTCCCATGCACTGCATATAAAATTATAGATCATATCAAAAGCTAAGGACCGGAATTTCAAAAGCATTCAGCACTTGTTTAGGTACTGATTGGCAGCAGAGAGACTGCTGGAGAGATCAGCTGATTTTTTCTGAGGACAGCAAGAATGGCAGAAACCACCACCACTATCAAATTTTTGCTGATATGCAGCCTGGGTGTTAAGACTTTTCCAAAACCAAGCCACATCCCTTAGACTCTTAAGCGTGTGCTAAATGCACTTGAGAAAACCTGACCATAAATGGCCAATTTTACCTACCCTGACTCCGCTGAAACTCACAACAAAGCCACAGCTTAACATCCAGCCCAACTACCGTGCACTTGAAACATTCATAATGGGCCATGTGTATTGCTAGTTATTTATTCTTGAGTCTGAATACTTAAAAAATTAATTACACGCTCTGTCAGAGCTGTCTAATATATAGGCAATCTCAACTATAAAACACCGCTGTGCTCTTTTCTCTAACCTCCCCCACCCTTTGAAATTACCTTCAGATGTTTGTTAAGGGACATTAATGTCTCTGAAATCTAGCAACAGCAAGAGGTAAAGCGTTGCACTCACTTCAGCGCCATGTATTTAATTCCTGCATCATTAACTACTGGCCACTAATTTTATCCTTAAACGACGATACAATTTTATGGGACTTTTCATGAAAGCAATTCTTGTAACTCTTATAACTTGGGAGAAAAAAAAAAAACAAAACAAACCAACAACAACAAAAAACAACAACAACAACAACGACAAAAAAAAAACCCAAAATAATAATAATAATAAAAAAACACAAAAAAGCCAACCACAAAGCACCAACCCCATCCAAACAAGTCTACCCTGAATTGCAATCCTCCAGCTCACGTGGTTTTATAAAGCTGTACGTGTGCTGCTATAGGAGTTTACAGCATCATGGAACTAGCTTGGATACCTATGGTTTTGAACTGAGAAAGGAAAATAGGAAGATGAATATGAGTAAACTTCACAGATGACCTTTCCAGCACAGGATTGGTTGAAAGGGATCTCTGCACCTTGGATATTATGCGGGGGGAAATGAAGACAATGTATTTAGCAAGAGGTGTTTTCCCTGTTTCATTAACTGCAGGGTGATTACCAATCAGTTGTGAAAGTTATTAAAGCAATTTGTAACTTTAGGCATCTAATGGCATTTATGCAGGAGGGAACTGGCAATCAACACCACCTAACGCAGCTTGCGGTGTTTCTGTTTTTTTAATATAAGTGAATTACAGCTGTGCCTTTAATGATAGGTCACGTCTGAATCCAGCTCCTAGTTTGTGTTATTCATTTGCACATTTTAAGCTGACTGGAACAACCAAAGATGGCGTAAGACCATTGCTCACCTTCCTTGCTCCCTTTTTTGACATTGAGCCGAGAAATTCCTCAACATGCCATATTGCTCTAGAAGAAATAAAATTCCTCTTGGACATGCAGAACTCACTTGAATGAGGTAGAGAGCTATTTACTCAAGTAGCCTACTCCTGCTCATGTAAGTGGGACTCTTCCTTCTCTCACTTGGAACAGGATGTAGAAGCAAGAAGACCTGCCCTGAAGCCAGCTAAAGAGCTGGTATAACAAACATGCGTGCTTTATTCCACAACCAAGTCCACCCAGATATTCTTCTAGCTACTTCTGACCCCCTGCAGACAGACTTTTCCTCCTCATTAACCTGATGAGTTACTGAAGATCATAGGAAATCTGGGCACAACCAGCCAACAGAGTCACCTTCGACACCAACCACTTCTACAAAACCATTTCAGAATTTTAGCAGACAATTCCCATGACTCCAAATCCTGCTAAGAAGAACACCTTATGGTATCTTCTTCAATTTCCTTGGCAAAATGATTGAAGTGACTTTAAACATCCTATGCAGAGATATGAAATGCAAAGTCATACGCAAACGTCACCAGAACCAGCAAGTGTGCGTCAACCTACACCATCTTATAGGATCACAACCAGTCAACACAGAAAACACAAAATGCTTATAGAAATCAATTACCCATTAAGAGCTTTTTTTTTTTTAAGTGTTGAATAATTCTGAATAAACAAATCTAATAAACACCACATACCCTTGCCCACTTAGCCCATAATTGCCCATTACGGACTATTCCCACATACGAGACTACAAGCCAATACGTTCTCAGTTGAAGTCCTTTTGCTAAGAAGTAACTGAAATCTCAATCATCTGACATTTAAATATAATATTGACTTTTGAATTACAATTTTAATGGTGTGCTTAAGCAGCATGAATACAAATGTGTTATGCAGAAAAATTGATTTATTTCCATCACCGAAAAGAAAGAAAAACAACCCCATGGCACTACTTTGACTGCAGTAAGCCCATTATTGCCTTTCCCACTTTCTAAGAATGTGAGGTTTTTTTCCTTCCAGGTGTGAAAATAAATCTGTCTTCATCTCTTCATTTTGCAGGCTCCAGCCCATGGGCATTTGCTAAGGTATGTGTCTTAATTCCTGACACCAAGTTCTGCTGCATTTCTGAAGGTTTTGGGAAAGTGTCAATCATGCCTCTGCATCCTCACAGATGGGATTTAGGTATTCAAATCGAAGAGAAGCCATCATAAAAGTGCCCTTTTTTTTATTAACGACTCACCACCGAGCATCTTTTGCTATGACTGAGGAGATCTGTTGGCTTTTCATACCTTGGTGACATGTTATCCACTTCAGATAGTGGCTTCTATGATTTAAATCCCAAGACCCTCAACTCTCCCCTCTTCATATCCAGCAGGTGGAGGTGCCTGAGCTAAAAGTAAGGTGCAATTAGTGACTGCAAGATGCTGGTTTGTGTCAGGGTCCACAGGAGCATTTCTCCCTGCAGGAGACTGAAAAAATCCTCCTTGTGTCCTGGCATTTTCAGTGCTTTGCTGTCTCTCCGTGCTCTGGAAGAATAAGCAAGATTTTTTCCCTTGAAGGGTTTTCATTCTGCAATTCACCAAAAAAAAAAAAAAAAGCCCCAAACCACTTTTACCGCAGGAGAGGGAGAAGAAGGTACAGTGGGGCAGATAGTAAGTTGATTGGAAAATGCCTGAGAAAGGCTTTTTTCTCCCTACTTAGAACTCAAGACTTACTGAAGTTTAAAATTTGAAATGTTCAGGTTGGCTAATCCCCTCCAGGGCTTTGCATTACTAGTAAAAGTTATGACAGCAAAAAGACCTGGATTAGAAGCGCTTACAAACTCCAGTTCGTCTGGGAGATGAAACGGATGGGAGAGCACCCAGGGGAAAGAATTTTCAGAAAAATTCCAGTTTTAATACCATGACACAATACTGCAAATCCACTCTGCTCTTTCAGCCTCTTTTTTTTGGTTCAATGTGCACTTTAATGCACACCTGAAACAGTGCATGAGTTTATACACGTAGGCAGAAGATACCTGCAGGGTAGTTCAGTCCATGGGGTGCAGAGAGGAGTCATACTGGGATTTTAAAGAAATTCAGTGGCCGTCCTATGCAGGCAAAGGGACCACTGCACCACAGGAGAGACAATAAGAGAAGCATCCTCCCAGCTCTAACTCCAGTGAACCAGGACATGATCAAAGGAAAAAAAAAAAAATAGATATATGTTCAGCTAGGTGTTTTTCAGCTGCTGTGACATGCAGCAAGCCTGGTCTGTAACCCCCCTCCCCAATGCATACTGCCTCTCTCCTCCTCGCAATTGCTTCCCATCATGAAAATCACTGAACCAAGCCCACAGCCTAACATGTACAGTTCCAGTTATCTAGCAAGTCTGTCCTCTGGGAAGCAAAAAAAAAAAAAAAAAAAGAAAAACCAAAACAAAACAAAAAACAGGAGACACAGGCAAAAACTTGTTGCAAAACCTAAGAAATAATTAGTCCCTTTTCAAGGAGTTATGCATACAGGATTTATGTTTGGATTCCTGGGGAAAAAAAAAAAAAAAAAAAAGATGCATAAGCTGTAAGATTTTCATTCTGCCCATTTTCTAAAGTGCCTCTTACCATCTTATACAGCAGTGTTTTTATTTGTACATAGTGTAGATTTATAGCCTTCCCTTCTAAAAAAAGGAAAACAAAAACCCTTCCTATTCTCTGCAAGAAGGGTTAAGTGTTTAAATTTGTCACTTTTTCAGAAAAATTACAAATTGGGCTATGAAGCCAGCAAAAAATAAAAGGGGAAAAAAAAGTCTTAAATGGATAAGCTATTCCAGCAAGCTCTGAGTGCCATATTCAAAGTTCTATCTCTTTTTTACAATACATGAGAAATCTAATTAAGTGCTTCCAGGGGGAAAGGCAAAGTAGTTTTCAGGCTGACTATATTTGACCTTTCTTCATTCAAGGTGACAAACAAACAAGATGCTAATTATTGTCTCAGCTTGAATTTGCACTTGGAAAAAAAAAATCAAGTTTTGCTTAGCTAAGACTATGGCGAAAGCTGTAAACTTACAGGAACTATATAGCGTGGCTTAACTTTTTTTTTGGCTTTTGATTTCCAGAAAGTATTCACTCAGGACCTCTTCATCAAGCACAAGCATCAAACCCCCATCAGCTCCACTCTGACCCACCAAGCTGGGAATCACTTGGTATGATTAGGACTGAGTATATATCAAAGAACAGCCCTGTCAAAGGTCACTAAAATTGGACTTGTGTCATCACTAAATGAAACACAGGAGAACGGAATAATTCCGTTTGAGTTTGGGAAGAGCCCACCAGAAGCCGTGCCTTTTGGTTTGGCAACATTCCCATTATAAAGCCCTTGATGCAAACCACGGATTGTGGCCACCTGAATTACTGCTTAGATCACGTTCTCTGGTTAGAAACCTCCCCTGAGGTCACCCCAACCATGTCTCCTGCGCCTTTCTGTATGGCCACGCAAGGACCAGGGCAGCGGGAACGGCCCATCCCCAAGATCCTATTCCAGGGCACCGTGTGGGTGTTGTCAGAGGAGATGACATCAGGCCATGCAGGAGCCTTTGGCCCGTGAGTTCGGGGCTGCTTTTGTGTAAAGTCAGAGCATGTTCGTTCTCGCTCTGACCTTGAACTCTTATCAGGGAACACATCCCCCTTAATCCTCTTTGGGGAAATCCTCAGCCTGTTGAAGATGACGGCAAACTTCCCATCAGCAGCTTGAGTGCTGGCCAAGATTTTACCCTTAAAGTATTTGGCAAAATTAAAACCACTACAGGAAACTCTGAAAACTGTCAGGAATTAGAAGCGTAGGTCCCAGGCTCTTACCTTGCCTAGGTGTGCTTCAAAATTTCATGTAGTGAATCTAACTGATGTCTTTGAATCAATGAAATGGTATTAAAAAGCCATGGGAGCTGCTAAGACATTCCTCTTGTCTAGGAAAACAAAACATCTTCCTTATTCAAATGCCTACCTCCAGACTTCAGATTTTATAAAACCTGAGCTTTGAAGATAGACCTTAAGCAAAGGTCTTGGGATGCCGCTATCCCCCTTCCCACACTGGAGCCAGCTCCCATCTCCCCACAGCGCAGACGCGTGGATTTTTTGGTGCAAAGCAGCATGAAAATTTGCTGAGGCAGGACATCTGAAGCAAAGAAAGGAACGCCTTCTCTTAATAGCTACTGATGTCTATATGGTATAACTCATCAGTCACTGTCATGAAATTTGTTCTAATATGAGCTGCAGTATCAGAAGATTTATTTAATCCAACCAGTGTGGATGTATCCACCTGTTTGCTGCAACCAATCTGCAGCTCGGAGGAGCCAGGTTATGGGTTTTGGAAGAAGGACATCCCACTGGAAAGAGCAGGGATGCCCTCAGCTCAGGAAAACACCTCTATGACACAGCCCAAGCCTTGGCTACTAGAGTATCGACTGAAAAATGAATCACAAGCAATAGGTCAAGGCACAGCAAGAAACACACTGGAGGAAATGCAAACAAAAAGCTATTAAAAGAAATCAATGCCGCAAACACAGTGGAAATTACCAGTGCTTCTCAGTGCCACCAGTTGGTTGCAGGCCTTAATTTTTTTGCTCACGAGCTGTATTTTGCCTGGCAGCACAGTGAGTTTAAAAAAAAAAAGTCAAGTCCAGGGTCGGGAAATAGCTCGTCAAAATATAATCCGTTAGATGCAGCCTAGAAAGTGCCTTTAGAGCAATAAAAAAGACTTATGTTACAAGGGGGTTTTTTTTATGACTTGTTGGGAAAGAGCTTTTTGTTCGGTGAGACTGTATCAAGTATTCCTTCTCCTCCTTGATCTATGCTCCGGTACTTAAGCTACAATGAAAAACAATCCTATGCACCTTTAAATATTTTATTGTTTGAATCAAAATGGCTCTTCTATGCCTAAAATGGACAGAGGTTTATTTTTATCGGGAAATACTGCAACAAATCTTTTGGAAATCTTTTATCAGCGTTCCACTTCGCAACATCCCCACCATAAATTTTACCGTGAGGAATTCATTATATAATTGGATGTGGCTCTACTCAATTTATTTTTGCTTCCTGAGAATGCAAACGTAATTCATGATTCATGTATAAATTATATGCAGGAGCAAGCGACCTGAGTGCAAACTGCATACTGCACTAAAGAAGACTGCGCTGCTCAACTTCAGAATGGAACATTTTCATTTTAAAATGGGGAATAAGCACGGGAAAGACTTTTGAGCTTTCCTCAATATGGGAGAGTGCGAAACACGGCAAGCCCAGAGGGTGAAGTCTCTGGCAACCCAAAACAACGGAAAAGGAAAATATACATTAGTAAACATGTAATTTATATGCCAACTTCAGTTATACCAATCCAGAAAATAAGTTAATCAAGACAACCAGGCAGCAGGAGCTGGCACTGCAGACAGTTATATATTGGGGGGGGCGGAGGTATTTTCTAATTTACTTTTTTTTCTTCTCTCAGCAGGTTAGTGTATTACCCAGGAAAGTAAGTCCAAGACAGTTATATATTGGGGGGGGCGGAGGTATTTTCTAATCTACTTTTTTTTCTTGTCTCAGCAGGTTAGTGTATTATCCAGGAAAGTAAGTCCAGGCTTTTAAAATAGGTAGAATAATTCAGGGATAAGTTTTTAAAAGTTTTCTTTCCGGTCAAGGGAAAAAATTACTTGTGGTGTTACAGCTGTGGGCTGACTACAAGGTCCTCTGCTTATTGGGGGGGGCGGAGGTATTTTCTAATCTACTTTTTTTTCTTGTCTCAGCAGGTTAGTGTATTATCCAGGAAAGTAAGTCCAGGCTTTTAAAATAGGTAGAATAATTCAGGGATAAGTTTTTAAAAGTTTTCTTTCCGGTCAAGGGAAAAAATTACTTGTGGTGTTACAGCTGTGGGCTGACTACAAGGTCCTCTGCTTGCTGCAAACCAAATCAGAAGCGTGTGGGATAAAGGAGAAAACAGAGGTTTCTTCTCACCTTTCGGAGTATCCTTTAGAAAGCAATGACTGATGATGAGAGCCACTCCTTCACAGTTCAGGAGTGGAAAATTATCTGGTTAAATACAAGCACACACTACCCCCCAAAGAAATATTCCGATTTTTTATTTACAAGCACTGGGCATAATCTCTATTATTGTTTAGGCCATTATAAATAAATGCAGAATTACAGAAGCCTGCTAGGAACATCAGCAAACAGCTTGACTTACAGCATTGCAAATGAACCAAATCATGGCACTCAGATCATATTAAAGTCATTTTTCTATGGAAAATTGGTTTTGCAATTCTCAAATTCTGCTGTAATAAAAGACCCTATAGTATATTTGCATGTCAGCTGATTCCAGGGAATGATTTGCGCTATATGTTTGCAATTATTCGGTAAGGATATACCAATGACATAACTCTATGACTCCACGGGCTAAGCTTACCTCTTAAAGAACAATGCTTGAAGTGTTTTTCTTTTCCTATTAATCCTCCATGCACTTTAAGTAATTTATGGTTACTTAAAGTTTTACAATTCTAAAAATTCTTTGTAGGCTGAACCAGATGTTAATCTTCATTTAAAAAAAAAAAAAAGTTATTGAACCCACCAGAGAGATAGCATAATTGATTAATAACCAAATTTTCCATCATGTCATCTTTGAAGGATAGTTAAGGAAAACTCCCTTGTGAAATATACTTTTGAAACATTACTGACGTCTGAATTTCTTGGATTTTCCTCGTTCTACTCTCACTGCTTCCACTCCAGAAAAGCTTCTTTGTATCCTTCAGAAATTCTTATTAAAAACAAAAATACCAATAACCCATATATATATACACACACACATATATATTTCTGTGTGTCTATATATTTTACATCAAGCTGCTAAATAAGTCTGGCCTTTTGACTAAAATTACAATTAACAAGTTATGGGACTGAAAGTGGTCCCTAAGGCAGATACACGATCCCAAAAAAGTAAACTGGAAGAGCTACTGTTGACCTCAACGGGGCCAGAATTCGACCCACTGAAAACTTGACAAGAATTATTTAAGAAGTAAGTCACTAGACATCCATCCAGGAATTAAGCACACTAGTAAAGGTTTACTCTTGCTGTGTCTTTCAGATAATATGAGAACCAGCATTAGCCATCATTAGACTGGGAATTTTTATGGCATCGAAAGTACCACCCGACGCAAAGCAAAACATACAATGGCCAACAAAACAGCATCAAATATTTAGACAGCTTTGCTGGCTTGCAAAATAAGCCAAAATTAGTGCCTCCCAGTACTGCATTCCACTAGGATATTATTTTAAAGGTCACTATATGTAGCAGCAACCCCTACAGCTGGTATGCAGGCAGGTCTTGCGTTCGGTTTGGTGGAAGAATGAGGAGTTTTGGCCACTGATGTACGAGTTTCACATTCTGGAATGTGACACTCCCTCTTGAATTACTCAAGTGTTTACCCTCCTCTTTGTCATCTTCCCTAAATCCTGGTAGACACGAAGCATCTGCCAGGAGGTTATGCTGAAATCAGCAGGCAGGTCCCACGGAGGAGCGAGTTCTGATCTACGACGGCTCCAGCTATGCGACGCAACTGGCACCTCCTCCAGCTTGCTTGATGCTCGTCAGCCAAACGAGAAAACACAGTCTGATTAGAGGCTGCATTTTAAGCAAGCACAAAAATAAAACTTTCTCCCCTTCCAGAGGAACACAGATTATTTTTATTAGCGATTATTTCTCTCGACAGCACACTCTCTTCCAGGAAATCTTCTTTTCTCTCTTCACTTCAGAAAGTTTACACACAGCTTTCCAGGATGTCACTAAAGTGCGAGCAAACTATTTACATTCCTGCCATATGTCTACCGATATCCTGCAGCTGTCTATCTAAATTACAATTAGATACCAAATTTCTGCTTGCGTAACCACTTGCATGCTTCCCTAATTGCATGTTTTTTAACACAGCTAAGGAGACTAATCATTTTTATTTTTTAAATTTGGCCTTATTTTTGCTCCCCCAAAATTCAAGTCTAGACATTTCTCTTATTTTAAGCATTCAATACCCCAGGACAGGTCATCAGAGAGATGGTGGTATCTCCACCCTTGAAGATTTTTAAGATACAGCTGGACAAAGCCACCATGGAGCTGGTCTCATGCAGTCAATAGTCCTGCCCTGGCTGGGGGGAGGGGTTGGACCAGTGACCCCACAGATCCCATCCCACCAGCTCTCCTAACCCTCCCAGATCCTACCATCCTGGCACAGGGATAGGAAACATCATTCCCTACTTCTTTCTGAACAAAGTGGTGAGACCCAAGCCACACACCAAGGAAGAGCCCTCACCCATAACAGACAGTACCGCTGTATTTTCAGAAGTCTACAGACACTATAGGTGTTAGGACTTCTTAAGTTTAAGCACACGCCATGACCTGCTCCATGAGTTGCAGCAGCAACACAACATGAGAGCCATACATAAGCAGCCTATCCCACTGCAGCAGGACCTGCACTTCCCCAGCTCCATGGTATCTCTTGGGTGTGGAATCAATACTTAGCCTCCAACTGCCCCAAATAAAAACCTTTTAAAGCTCATAGCCAAGACGCAGATGAGCCAACATGTAAACTCCATGCGTGCATCCATGTGCAGGGTGAAAACCACCTGCAACACTGGAAAAACTCTTGGGAAACTCCAGGGATGATACCAGACTTGTGTATGTTTTCTGAGCTGCTGCAATAAAGGACAGGCAAGTTCTTAACTCACGTGGTATCCCCCAGCATCGCCTTATAACTGTCATCCAAAGGAGGATGCAATCTCCGCCAGGCCTGGGAAAACCTCAGCATATTTGTCTCAGAGACGAGCAAATGGCTGGCAGGTATTTTTCCAAGCGGATGTAAGGGAAAAATTAATTTCCTAATCCAAAGAAAAGACTTGGACATTTCATTTTTTTCTTTTCTAACCTGAACTAGTATTAAAGTCATATACAGATACCAGACAAAAAGCTAATTGAGTTTTCCTTTTTGGTGAAACACCATTCTAGAAAGAAAGTAATTTTAGGTTAATTAAAATAGTTACATTAGATGAAAAGAAAAAGCCTCACTTTCCTCTCTTCCTATTAAAGCGGAGTAAGAGTTATAACTCTAAATGAAAGTCACTTTACACTGAAAAATACTATCAATTCTGCAAATATCAAGAAGACATTCTGACATTTTCTGAATTATTTTTGTCTTACTTCCACTCAAAAGAAAACGCCATTAAAATTGATGAGCTTTAACAAGCAATTTTGTTTTGAAGAAACAGCCTTTTCTAAGAGAAAATTGTTTCAGTGGAATTTTTTTTTTTTTCCTGTTTTGATCACTAACTAATTATTCGAAGACACTGGAGTTCTCTGATCCCGGACATATGACATGGATTATAGTGAAACCAGCTGGAGATTAAATTTCTAACTCACATATGGAGCTCATGACCCTCTTTATGAATCATCACACCATTTGTTTAATATTTAATGCAACTCTTAGTTACTCTGAAGAAAACGTTGGAACAACAGGGGGCCATAAAATTAAAATCACACAGCAAAATCACAGCTACTTGCAAATCCTCTCTCTTCTTTGAGACTTCATCACAGATCTGTCTGATCTAGGTTCATTAAGTTTATTTTTTCACTCTCGAGATGGTAAGATATGATGGAACACTAAAATTTCATATAAACATATCTGATTACAGCTTGCGAACCTCAAGACATTCAGCCTTGAGCTTCAAGACATTCAGCCTCGCCTTTCATGCAAACCTCGGCATGGTAGTATCTCGAGATACTTCTGAGCGCATTCATCTACTGAAGTCTTAGGAAGAGCTGGAAATTAAAACTGCGCAGTTCTAGATATAATTCTACTATCTTAAATGCATAGACCATACATGCTGGAAAAGTAACTGCCTTGATCGTGATCTCTCTTTACTTGGCTCCTTAACGTACCAACTTGAAAAATAAATTCAGAAAGCTATCAATAGGTACCTATGGATCTCAACGAACACAAACCTGTGGGCAGGAATATTTTATCTACCTATTTCCCCAGAGCTATAATATACTTTTTCTCAATGTATTTGCAGTGTTTCTAAAATTTGACATTGTGTTAAGTGCTATTAAATGAGTTGTGTGAGAAGTTTAAAGCTTCCCCTGACCTCCTCATCCCAGAAAGGTCACAGAAGTCAAAACCCAGCTCTCATCCTGTCAACCTGAATCCACCTTTTGTTCAAAGACCTGTTTCCACTCAATATGAAGGCACGTCTTGCTTCCAGCTTGCAGACCACAGCACAGATTCGCATCCAATCCCCAACAGACATCCAACCAGCACAATCTCTTTACAGACATCTTATTTTCTGGCATCAAGCATCCCTCTGCCTTCCCTTTTGGTCCCACCAATGCTCCCACTCCCACTCTACCCTTGTAATACCAACAACTTGTATCACTCCTAGATGCCTCTTTTGACCTGGAACTGATTGATACACCTTTAGTCAAGTCACACAAGGCTTTTTCACTCCTGTCAAAGCCAACATCTGTGTGGGCAAAATGGTTTTGTGTATGCAAAGAGCTGCAAGTGCACAGCACAGCACTGTGCATCTCCACATCTGCATGTGCTGCAGGCAGTTTATCCATTTTTCAAGTGAAAAAGCATGCAACTGCAGCCTGGACCTCTGCACAGCTTCTTTCTGCCTCAGCATCCAGCATCCACAGAGCATTTGCCTGGCTGGCAAGGTCTCTGCAAGCCTGAACCCATCTGTGGCTGTGGGCACAGAAATCCCAGGTCACCCATTTCCCTAAGCAGGGCAGCAACAGCCAGATACCTTCTTCCTTTGCAAGCACAAAGTGGAAACAAAAAGGCATCTAAGGGAGACTTTTCTCCCATGAAACCACTCATTGTGGGACCCTTTGCCGAATTATGTATGTAAGTGTAGACCTCCCAAGCCCAACAACACTGTCCTTGCCATCTCTCCCAGCTTTGCAGTCTGCATAACTATTCCGGCAGCACTTTCTTGTGCACTCCCCAGCAGAATTAATTAATGTTTACACAGGACTTTGAAGATGAAAGTACTAAGTGAGTGCTAAATATCAGGCCAGATTCTCAGCTGGTTTAAAAACTGGCATTTGCAGCGTGGCATCTGGGCGCCTGATCATCCCCCCATCTCGTTAGGGAGACTCCACAGAGAATGGGAAGAGAAAAGAGTTAAAAAAAAAAAAAAACCACATAAGAAAAAGAATATATAAAAATAACATATAAAAAATATATATAA
>NW_010113547.1:0-702 GCF_000699245.1 Pterocles gutturalis | reverse complement strand
AAATTTCAGTGTCAGCCTCTCAAAACACTGTTTTTTATCTGTGCTATGAATTCTGCACAGCTCCACCTATATAAAAGACAGAACCTTTTGCTTCTCATATTTTTTTACTTCTCATATTTTTACCCTTATTTCCCAGTGACCAGGTGACTTGTGAGAGTGCTATCATGTAGTGAGCACCAGCGTAAAGCTCCAAATTCTCTATAGAGGAAGATCTTATGATAATAAGGATGCAGAGAAGTAGCAACAGAAGTATTGATGGTCATGAGCAGAAAGCATTCACCTAATGAAAAAAAAATGAAGCATGCATGACAAGACAGAGTTATGAATTTTTTTCTTAAATAAATGCAAAAACATGTACACCTGAACTGTGATGATAATGAAGAGAAGGAAACATGACCAAAACAACTCATGAGCTCATGACTATGAACACAGAACTTTGATAGGAGGCACTATGGAGCGTGTCCAGAATACCTGATATCCTCACACAGTCAACAAGGCATAAAAGGATTAGAGGAATAAATTATTTGGTTCGCTAGACAGATAGTGGATGTTGTAGAAGAGAGATGTACTTTACTCATGAAAATGTGTACAGGGAATAAAAGAAGGACTGCTCAAAGTGTAATACTAAGGAATTGATGCATTCAGTGCATCAGTTGGAAAGAAGGGTATTGGTTTCTGTCACAATGGAGAAAAGACGTGGAA
>NW_010113546.1:37905-57965 GCF_000699245.1 Pterocles gutturalis | reverse complement strand
TTTATTTAACTTTCTTTATTTTATTATTTATACTCCTCCTTGAGATAGCCTGCCTGGAATTGTTTTGTTGCCTTTTTTTTTTTTTTTTTTTTTTTTTTTTTTTTTTTTTTTTTTTTTCCTGCTAAAGGCTCACCTGCAAGAAAAATCCAAACTTCCAATTTGGATAAAACTTCTATGCCAAGGCATGTCTCGATTTCAGGATGCTGAAGATCCGAGAGTTGCAAAAATAGCGAAGTGGTCAGATTATTCATCTTGGATGTTGGAAATTTCACCTGTAGCAGGCAGATCACAGGGACAGACCTGAGTCCCTGCACCCAGACGAACATCCCGATCACTTAGCACTAGAAAACGCTGGGGTATGCCATCGACAAACCTTGCTTTTATTTGCCCTGACAACGTTGCTGGAATCCCAGGTCAGTCTTTGATTGGAAAAGATTGTTCAGGGCTGCTTTCAATTTTCCTTTTTGTTATCTAGGAAGACCTACTTTCCTTTTATCCAAGCATCCAGAATCATCCTGAGTTCCGTGATGCATTTACATGGAGTTAAATGAGCCAGCTCAGGTTGACTAAGCCTTTAATTTGTCCGATCTACATGATGTATCTCTGCAGGACTGGAGCAATCTCTGCAAAGCTGCCATCAGTGATTTCATGCTTGTCATGAACTTTGAACGCTCTTCTCTGAACCGAAGTACAACTCAGCCAGGATAACTTTAGATGATGCTCCTCCAACAGCTGCAAGACCTGGCAGACACCCGTGTGTGCTTTTTCCATTTCCAGACAGTGCTTTCGTTCCAGAACTGAAATTTAAAAACAAAATTTAAAAAAAAAAATTAAAAAGCAGCATCTTGCACAGAAACAAGAACCTGGCAGCTGGAGTCAGTAATTATTATGTTTGAAAAACTGTTGTAGCATGTAGGAAGAGAAGCAGAAAACCTTGGGGATCTTAAGGTGTGTGATTTTTAAGAAAATATATTTAAATGAGAGTTTTCCCAAGAATTTCTGCTCTTTACCCTGCACTGGTGACCAGGAACACGGCTGTTGGTGTGTGTGGGAGGGTTGTGGCTAGTGGGAGGTGTCCCTACCCATGGCAGGGGGTGGCGCTGGGTGGGCTTTAAGGTCCCTTCCAACCCAAACCGTTCTGTGATTCTGAGGTTCTATATTGTGTTGCATTGCCTTTCTGAAAGTCCAGACCAAACATATACACTTTGATGTTTCATCTTATAAACCACCCATTAGCATCCTCTCCTAGTTAGGGAGGTTTTTTAAAACTTTTCTTGCTAATACTTGACTACTTGACTTTTTTTTTTTTTTTTTTTTTTTTTTCCCCCAGAATTTAAATTTTTTACTGTTTGTTTTTTTTTTTTTTTTTTTTTTTTTTTCTCCCAGAGAATCTCCATAAAATCTGTAACAGTTTCTAAGAGTTTTATTTCCTGATTTTGGATTTAGCACATCCAGGTATAAAGATACGTGTCTGTATTAAGAGAGCACTTTTTACTGATAAAAATCAAAGTTCACAGCTACGTTTACAAATAATAGCACAGATACTCATTATCTTCGTATCTCTGTCATTCTAGTCACCGTTAGTTGGCTGAAATATGAAAGGTAGGATGTCATCACCCATGACCACTTCGTTTGTGGTTCTGAATGACAAGAAAGAGGAGAGTATTGACAGGGCTGACAGGGAATTCGGGAAGGAGGGTGACTTAGGAGGAAAGATCAGGAGTCCAATTTTGGTCAGTCTGAATTAGAATTTTGCGTGGAGGCATTCAAAAATAGGCGTCAAAAGAGAGAGTGAAAGACAGGGCTGAATGAAAGGAGACAAGTTGCGACCGGAGAGGTAGTTTTGAGAGTTATTTGTATAAAAATTGACATTAAACTGTCTATGTGGATAAGCTGCTCAGCCATCGACCTCATTGTCATGAGGTGTTGCTGGATGTTCTGCAGAAGATGAAGAGGCAGGAGAAGAAAGTGATAACTGACAATGAAGAGGAGGAGACATTTCCAGACTCGTGAGTCCTAGGATTTAGTCAAAGGATGAGTAGAGGTTACTGAAATAGGATTGAAACAAAGATGAGAATTGTTGACAGAAAACTGGCCTTAATTTCCCTGAGAAAGGTGATCTTCTCACTGGTGGACTGCAAGATTGTCCTTCTGGGCTATAGTCTGGATTATCTAACAGGTAAATGTATTGTGCAGTTTTATTATCTGGGAATAAATATTTTTTTTTTTGTTTATTTTTTGAGGAAAACTAACTTTCAGTGCAGGAAAAATATCGGTATTATACCAAAGTGGGTTCAGGAAAAGTGCTTTCAAGTACCATCAAAAGATAATCTGTGTTAAAAAGATGCTCCGGGAGGAGGTAAGGTGTGATGGAGTCGCATTCTGTGCTCTCTCATCTTTAAACCGTCTTTCTTGGCCCTAGGAAAGTCAGCAGAGAGCAGGTGATGTATTTCTGATTGCTGCCTTTTAGTTTTGCAAAGTAACTCCTAAAGTAAATTTGGAATCGTTACAGGACCATCACTTACGGTGGAGATGCTGCCAGCGTGAGCAGACAACAGCAGATATGATAATAAATGATTTTCAAGGATCTGTTTTACACTATTTCCGATCTAGCAGAAGAGAAAAGCAAATGAGTTCACTGATCTGCTGCTGAGCAAAAGTTATTGGTAAGTGGCTGAATTCTCAGTGCTCGTTTCTTTTTGCAATGCAGCTTACATCAAGTCTCTTTTTTGACTTCCCAAGTCAGAAGATCCTCATTCTCTTCCTGGCACTGAGTGAAAACAGTAGTTACACGCTAGCGATCTTAGGGTAGGGCTTCTCGTGCATTATTGCATTATTTTTGCTGACAGTTCAAGGAAATGGACTCTTGATTCGTCTTCTCACATATATTGATTCAATCCTCCTTTTAATTTAGCGCTGGAGAAGGCTATTAGCCTCCATTCACATTTACAATAAGATAATCTAACCTGATAGCTCTTCTCCCTATCCATTATGGCAGAGGAATAAAATAGTTTTGTTTCTGTGTGTAAGGATCTATTGACTCGTTCTCCTCAGCCGCATTTAGAGCAGTTGCTGTCCTCAGTACCCTATGTCTTAATAGCATTTCGCCGCGGTGGAGTATTGATGAGAGCTTTTTTTTTTGCATGGGTGATGCCTTGCGCTCCAAAAAGGAATCCAGCTTTTTCCCTTCAACTTCTATGAACTGTGTTAAGGACTGTGCCGAACAAACACCATCTCTACCATCACCATTAATCATTCTTTTGCCATTCTCACACTGTAAAGCTTGGGAAGTCTTCTCCTGGCAGCATCCCACGCTCCATGGGCATCATCCCAGTCCCCTCCAGCCTGGCCTTCAGCCTCATCGCCCCATCCGAGCCCCAGCACAGCTCACTGTCTGCTGGGCAGATGCTTCATCAGCCCACCCAGGCTGACCTGTGGAGCTGAGCACCGCTGATTTATTCCAGGTATTTCTCCAAGCCTGCCTTGTCTCACCCCAACACCCCGCTCTTGCCTTGGGCATCTCCATGGCGTTGGCTCAAGCCCGCTTCCCCCATGCCCCCGCTCCTGCCCTCATTTCCCACTCCTGGTGCTGGATTAGTCACACCGAGATCTCTCAAGATCTAGGCATGGACTCAAGACCCTTTTTCTTTCATGCAGAAAGCAGTGATTTTCTATTGATTCTTCTTAGTTTGGGGCAAAGAACAGACACCATGCTCTGCTGCTACACCATCAAGCCCTGGTGGGGTAGAGAGATGGTTTCACCGCTCTTGAGAAGCAGGAGGGAGGAAGAGAGGGGAAAATCTCAGAAGTTTTGGTACAAGAGTATGAAACCCGAATGGTTTCAGCCATGCTAAATGCAGAAGCATTGCTTGCCCCTCCATTTCGGCCCGGGGGGTGGTCAGGAATAAGTGTCCTGCAAGAGAAAAGCCCGTGCGCGGGTCCACTTCCTATTTATTTCTGTTTATATTTCTCATATGGAATAAAATATATCAAAGATACTAAGATTTTTTTATATTGCTAAGAAAAAAAAAAGTGCAATAATACACTTTTTCCTAGAAAAAAAATTAAAAAGTCATGATTCTAATTGTTTTTGCCATGGAAAAGGTACGACTGGATTAAATTAATACATAAGAGACTTGTTTCGTTCTGCGGTAACTGCTAGTGTTCTTTGAAAGGCCGTTCTTTTTTTTTTTTTTTTTTTTTTGAGTTCCTTATCTGAAAAGGTTTAGCATGTCTTCATGCAAGTAGTTGTCATGCTTTAGAAAAATCACAAGCAGCAAAAAGTCAGAATTGTCAGTTCAGAAGACACTGCTTGTTCCACTGGGTAAAACTGAGAAAGCAACGCTGGCAAACGATCTTTAGGAAAAGGAAAAAAAAAAAGAAAAAAAAAAAACCGTGACGATGGAAACAGCAGCGGAATGAAGATAAAAAGGGTTGCAGGCTTTATTCTCATTGAAGGTTGGCAGTGGAAAAGCTGTTGGAGTAGAAGAAGAATATCTGATAGGTCATCTGTTGTGTAATGAAGAATAGAAGACAGGAGACAAGCTAGGAGAAGCAAGGTGATTCCGAGCCTCGGAGGAGCGTAAGATCTTATGAGAGAAACATGAAAGCAATACCTTTATAAACTGACCAAATTTAATTTACTATCAACGAGCCTTGTAAGGCTGCGAGCTGACAAAATCCATTTCTAATGTTATGGGTAAGGCTGAAGTCATACATTTTTCTCCTGTGGAATCATTTTATGATGTATTCATTTCTTTTCTTTTTTTTGTGCAGGTTTGCTGATTAAAAATTACCCCGAAGATGTCAAATATTTCCTTGTCCTCTGCTATCTGGGCTTAGCTACCCAATAACTTATTCTGCCTATCCATCTTTTTTTTTAGTCGGAATAAAGCGTGTTTACAAAAAGGACGAACAACAGCAGATAAATGTGCTGTCATTTAATATTCACGGTTTTCAGCAAAATGTCCATGTTGTTCTGCTCTGTACGTTCCTTGAGAGACACTGGAGTTGTCGGGATGTTTTGCTGCGATGTGTTAAATGCTTGGCTCATCAATGAGCATCGTAGCAAATACAGTCGTGATTTCACGTAAAAAGTCAGGAAATGCTCTGCATGAGGTTGTGGACGATTTTCGTTTAATTTGTGACACTTTGAGAGATGGGAAAACTGGATTCTTTGCATTGGGGAGGTGTTTGGGTGGGATGTGACAGGAGTGGGTTGGCGTTGTGCTACGGGAAAGCTTTGGGTACCGACATCCCCATCCAGGCTGTGTTCTCCTGGGATGCATGGGGAAAGGGAAAATGATGTGTAACCTGATTTTCAAAGTCAATGGTGGCCACTAAGTGACTCGCTCGTGTCAGTGTGTTTCCGAGGAATGGTTTTAAGCTGAAAGAGGGGAGATGGAGATGAGATATTGGGAAGAAATGTTTTCCTGTGCAGGGGGTGAGGCAGTGGCCCAGGTTGCCCAGAGAAGCTGTGGATGCCCCATCCCTGGAGGGGTTCAAGGCCAGGCTGGATGAGGCTTTGGGCAACCTGGGCTAGTGGGAGGTGTCCCTGCCCATGGCAGGGGGTGGCACTGGGTGGGCTTTAAGCTCCTTTCCAACCCAAACCATTCTCTGATTCTATGAATCTTTGCTCTCCATGAATGGAGCTGTGTGCCTTGGGAGGAAACCCTGAGCTTTGAAGTTTCATTCAGGGGGAGGAAGATATGACCAGGTTCCCCAGCTTCTGAGCTTCATAGACGTGGGATTCATTAGCAGGACTTCTCTCTGGTCTTCCATGCCGTGGACAGAAGTTGAGGCTGGAGTGGTTCATGCTTCAGTGGAGCTCAGTGTTTTTTCTGGAGGCAAAAGGGATGAAGAAAGCAGAGGAGAGGGGAAAGCATCCCGACAGAACAGGCTTTGGAGAATTGCAAGTGTCTTGTTTTAACCCTGATTTCAAGAGGCAGATCTGCAGTAGGGGAAGTCTTTCTTCCTCGATCATGGGAAAAAAATGTCTGGAAATCAGAGAGTTAATATTATAGAGGGGATAATGGAGCCTTGTGGTTGCATTTCCAGGATGAGCTGGAGGTTTGCAGTGTCAGTTCTGAAGGGCTGACCTCCTTCAGCCCCACGGGGTGAGCCCACTTCATGGACCAAACTGCAAATTAGGAGACACTGCAGCAAAGTGCAAAGCCACTTCTGTATGACGTAATAGGGAAAAATGTCAGTGCTGTGATGTCATAGTGACATAGTCACCTAAAATCTAAGACTCTGTTAACGATGAGCACTGTGTAAGACTTTACTACAGCATGGGAGTTTCTCTGCCAGCATCCTTCTCGAGCCATTATGAAAAGAAGCTCTGTGCATGGACACGCTGATTTTATTTAGTCTTGTTTTAGAAATCTAATAGAAAACCAGCTAAATTAGGCTAAACCATTTGATTCCGCTCTGCTCTTTTTAAATGCCTTAAAGTAAGAAGATTATGTTACCCCCTTCCCCATAAATCAGGATTAAACTTGCGTTTTCAGGTTTTTGTGCCAACAAAATCCCCAATTTGCTGAGCTCACATTCTCTAATCTCAAGCCAGAGGCCAGAAGTAGCGATGCACTACAGAAATGGCAATGGCCATATCATGTACATGGAAGAATTAGGACTTTTTTTCTAAGCTATCAGTGCACTATTCTTCCTGTCACGGGAAGAGCACGTTTCTTACCTCTATAACCGTTGTTCTGTCTCAGCGTGGTCCGTGTCCGCCTCATTTCTCACGTACTTGTATTAAAACTGGAAAATTTCACCTGCAGCGCAGCATGCATCTATTAAAATCTGTGCCAACGTGCTCATATTATTTTTAAGAGAATGGAAGTTTTCCTTCCTAAAATTCCAGTGGGCAATGAATTAAAAATGACAACTCTATATACAGCGAAAACAAGAAAATAAAACATACAAAACATTGCTAATGATCAGTTCTTGAAAAATTTACCAGACACATATTACCCAGGGAGCTAAACTCATTAGCAGAGGCTGATACGAAAGCTGAGATACTCCAGGATGAAGTTCAGGCACAACATATTCAAATGAAATCTCTTTAGCAAAATTGTTTTGTTTCCTTCGCAGAAATATTTGGCAACAGTACATCTTCCTCTAAAAAAAAAACCAAAAAACAAAAAAACCCAACAAGTATCTGGGAGGTCACAGCATCTCATTAATCAGCCATCCCGATGTTTACGTGCTCGGGAGCTCTTCCCTCCTTGGGGAAGGCAGAGGAGTTCCTAATGATGGGCCGGAGTTTTTCCCTGTTTGATCCGGGAGGGTCCCGGTGTCGATCCGCCCGGCCCCGCATCCCCCGGGCCATCGCCTGCTCTCCCGATGGAGCCGATGGGGAGTTACGGAACCGGGGAGCTCTGCAAAGTGACACAGGCCATCCATAGAGTGCCAGGCACGCTGTCAGCACTCAATAAATTGTAATAATTAATAGGATCTAGGTGACCTCACTCGATGACTGCATGACATTGGATATATTGGCCAACGGTACACGCCAATCCATTAACTCAACAGAGCCGTGTATGGACTCCGTGTGGCACTTGAATGCTGACACCTTCTAGAAAAGAGACAATTGTTTCACACCTCATTTGCAAACTAAAGGAGATAGGAAATGAATTAAACTTCCCGCAAACACTCAGGAGGTTTACAAAGAGTCCTATCTCTAAGTCTACTGTACTATTTGCATAAAAGAATTCGGTATCAGTGTAATTATTAATGATAATTCTAAAGTAGTTGTGCTGCTTCAGGATTTTTCAGATTAAGAATGTAATGAATTAGTAATAAAATCCTAACACAAATTTCTTCTTAAATACAATTTCCTTGCTGGTTGTGAATCTCCTTGTATTTATTATAAAAGACGTACTTGTCGAACTAGCTTTTCTCCGGCGGCGTGCTTTAAAGATGCATGTCTTCGTCAAAGTCAAATTTCTATTAGCCAACCACTTTAGGAAAAGTCTGCCTTTTCTTTCAGCCGGAACAGGATTTGACTGCTGTGTCCTTCCATGCTGTGATAAATATCTTCTTATAAATTTTATCCTTATCAACAGCCTTACCCTACAGCCGGTGGCATGGAGAAGACTTGGAGATCTTGAGCTGCTCCTCTCCATGATGAAGCCCGTTATCCTACAGCAAGACCCAGCCTAATGACCATGCCCAAGTGAGAAAGTCAGGCCTGTTGGCTCTTCATTGCACCTCTTTGCTGGCTGCCTCCGCACTCCCAATGTCAATCCTTTGTCTTCCAAACCGCCGGCGCTAACCCCCCCGAATCGTTAGCACGTACCTCGTTATTCGTTCCCTTTGCACGCCGTTAAGTCTGTGTCACAGCACACATCTGCGCCTCAGCATGCCTCCGCTGCAGACCAGTGAGTCGTTAGGAGAGATGAGATGAGTCCCAGATGTTGAAGGAACATGGTAGCACTTCGTGGATTACGACTGGGACAAATAAAAGCCAAAGTTTTCAAGTTTATTGGGCACCACAAGGTAAGCAAGTTCATTCTGTTACACAGAGGTGGTGACAACTTTTAATTTAATTTCTTTTTCCAAAGCCCATCTCTCGAGATTATTTTCTCTTGAAGTAGTCTTGAAATTATTTTCAGCCGGTGAAGGTTGATGCCTAGCCTCAAAGTAGAGTAAACCTTCCATTTTCTCCTCTTTTTTACTCTTCTCATTGTTTCTTCTCCACGAGGTAGCGCCTGTACCTGGGACACTGCTACAAATGCTGGTGCAAGTTGAACATTTTTTGAATTATCTGAGCTATTCTGGTTTTTCAAAGATGTGTTTTTCCTGGGAAATTATAGGGCTTTGTCGTCAGCTCTAGAGCAGGTTACAATTTTGTGTCGGTAATTTGTAGAATTTTTTTGTCTGATGTTCTGTAAAATTAGAAAAAGCAAAATTTAATTAATCTTAGTCCAGTAAAATCTGGATGTTGGTTTCATTCAAAACCAGAAGTCTGCTTCTGTATTTAATATCCACATGGGAACATACCTTCCTGATTTGCTGGTGAGATCTGCCTCCGAGCCCCAGTTTCCCATCTTTCCCATGGATGTGGTCACGCTGTGTCCTCAGTAGGAACCAGCCACCAAGCCCAGTCCTTCTAGTTGATGGAGCTGAAATTTTCCATAACCTCTGGAAAAATCCCCGTGCATTATATACGCAGTTTTGGCACCTTATCCTGTGCCAGCTCCCAGTGATAAAGTGAGGGCTTTAGCCCATCACGGTGATCTACCAGGTGACAATGACCCACCGTGGAAATGCCTCGAACTCCGCCACAGATGAATTCGTTATCATCTTCCTCACACTTAACTGGGTGACACATTGCTAAAATATTGATTACTCTGCATGATAAAAAAAAAATCCCGGAGGAAAAAGTCCTTTTGTCCTGGAACACTCCCGGAGAAATTTTGCCCTGACAGGATTGTTTAATGATATTACCATGAAAAAGAATTGATGTTTGCTGAAAATGAAGATATGCTCTTATTCCATTCTCAACTTTGGCCTCCAGAGAACTAATTTACCAAGACATCTTTTTTTTTTTTTTTTTTTTTCTTCTTTTTCTTTTCTTGTATTTAAGACCACTGGAGCACACACTTTACATTAGACACCCTGATCTGCGTTAACGATGGCTCCAGTAAAATTTTCATATATATGAATGTATTTTTCCTAGTGATCCAATTTTCTCTTCAAATTATCTTAGCATATTTAATGGGAATAATAATAGATTCCTGTCTCTTTCAAGCCACCACAGGAGCTCTGGAAAAGTGGACTGGCTTTTTCTCTAAGTTCTCTCCAGAAGTGAGAGCTACCGGTACATCCTAGGCTCTGACACAGGGCTGTATTTTAGTCTTATAACTGAAAGGTTAATTGTCTTTCAAATTGTTTGCACATGGGCAGAGCTGCGAGTCCACATGCTTATTTTACTTTCCTTTCAAGCTGAAGTGTGTGGAAAATGAAAATGTTTAAATTGTTTATTTCAGGTTCAAGGCTGTAAATGGCTCGTTACTACCGCCAGTAGTCTTTCTGGAGGGAACAGTCTTAGCAGAGCTTTAATTTACGCCACGGACAGTGGAAAAGCGAGATTAGTGGCTAATTTTATTCTAGCAATATGTAAGTTTGGAACACTTTCAAAATGTTAGTTAAAAAAAAAAAAAATCCTTCTTTGTCCCCAAGAGTGGGATCCCCACTGGCAGCATCCCCAGGATGGATCTGCACCCATCATGAACCTCAATGTAAAACCCCCAGCAAGAGATCCTAGTTAGACCCAGCAGTCACATCTAGGCTTGGAAAAGCTTGAGAATTCAAGGGTGTGAATGTTTTCGATCCAGAAAAAGAAGTTATATTTTTTGTGGTAGGAGCAATTAAGTTTTTTAAGTTTCGTGAATTTTGCTTCATTAAAATGTAGAAAATACTAAGGTAATCTTGGATTTGCTTTATGAAGTACTAAAGCTGGAAAAATTTTGGGCAAATTACTGTAATGTTTGGTAAATGATTAGTTAAAAGCTGTGTCAGAAAATAACATTGCATTTGGTGATGGATACCCAGGCTCTGATTTTCAAGGAAGGGATGTACAACCACATCAGCATGAGGACCACGATGGACAGCCATCACTGCTCAGACCTGTCTGCCCATGGGAATGGACAGACATAGAATCATAGAATCAGAGAATAGCTCAGACCTGTCTGCCCATGGGAATGGACTGGAAAAGAAATAATACCTCTTGTTTCATAGAATCATAGAATCAGAGAATGGTGTGGGTTGGAAGGGACCTTAAAGAGCATCGAGTTCCAACCGCCCTGCCATGGGCAGGGACACCTCCCACTAGCCCAGGTTGCCCAAAGCCTCATCCAGCCTGGCCTTGAACCCCTCCAGGGATGGGTTGTTCC
The DNA here is from genome assembly GCF_000699245.1 of Pterocles gutturalis. NCBI lineage: Eukaryota > Metazoa > Chordata > Aves > Pterocliformes > Pteroclidae > Pterocles > Pterocles gutturalis. Next base: position 47,064 of record NW_010113546.1, on the reverse strand, counting down.
TCCTGGGATCTCTTGCAAGAGCTCTGGCACTCCTCCCCACCACTCTGCAACCTTGGTAGGCGTCATGGAGGAGAGAGCTGTTGCCCCAAAGCAGGGGAGAAACCTACTTTCCTGTGTTATCCCAAGGAAAAGACAGGGGACATCTTGCCATGCTGAGACTCAGGCTCTGGGACAGCTGCTCCTAGCTTGGGGTCATTAAGTTGTGTGGGAAACCGTGAAGGCAGAAGTTATTTTTTTGGTAGTTTTGTATTTTAGTATATTTTCTCAACTAGTGACTCTTTAAAATTCTCAGCATGAGAAGTGCTGCAAGTTAAGTATTTGAGAAGACTTTCTATTTTTTGATTCAATATTGAAGTTTTTGCATCATGGAAAACAATTTTCAGCCTTCCCTGGCTGCCTGCCTTATTGTGATGTTTCAGTTCAGCGCTGCTCTCGTGAGTTTTCATGGTCGTCTCCAGCCGCCGATCCCAGCGCTGCCAGCAATACTTCAGCTGGGGGTGGTCAGGGCTGATTTAGGAACTGATGCTGCAAGGTGCTGAGCACTCCGGCATGTTCCTGAACATGTTTTTCCTCTGTTCTCTTTCATGTGTTTGGTACCTCCTTGGATCAGACACCGTGTGGCTCATCCCTACTCGGTCTGCTTTGGAATTGAATCGTGACCCTACAAATATTAAATCACCGTGTTCTGTAGGAACGATGTGAAAGGCTGGACCTTGTCTCCGTCTGGATTGGTTGCAGATGTTGGGGTTGTCCTGAAGAAACAGTGTCTTGACTCGTCTTAAAAAATGTCCAACATCTGTGCGAGCACTTTAAAATGTGATATATATCAGGTAATTAGCACCACATGCCTCCCCCCTCCCGTTCATATTTCTTGATTTATTTATTTTTGCTTGCTAAGACAGAGTAAGAATTAAGCTGGTTAGTACTTGAATTTTTTTATTTTTTTTCAGCCAGTATAATGCGTTCTTACTTCTGCCCGTTGCGAGACTTCTCTGTTTATCAGTGTGTTGTTTCACCTTTTGTTCCAGGCAGTTGTTCCACTCGCAAAATAGCTCCATTATCCGTGCTCTCACCTGTTTGCTGTAATGAAGACAACTGGATCTGTGATAGTCTATTAAATGGTCTATTAAATAATGGAGTTGCTGGAGGGACCCTGGTAATACTGTACGGAGTGGCAGGGCAATAATTCTGCGATTCAGATGCTGCATGGATTTCCTTTCTGTTCCAGCTGTTTGAAATGTTTTCTCGGAGAGTTTTCATAAATCTTTCTACTTCTCAGCTGGCTTGCAGCCAGGATGGACCCACTTGTTTCCCTAGAACCTGAGATATTCAGCAGACGGGGCAGGTTCTTTACTGTTGGAACTGTTAGCCCATCGTTGGGTTTAATGACTAGCGCCCTAAAAAATACAGAAAACGTGCTGGCTGGACCTGGCTGAAGCTAAAATCACAGTTTTGATTGCAAGAGAGATAAATCTGGATTAACTTCAGTGAGCAAAGGTGCATGGATGTGAGAGCAGAACTGGTCTAATGGTCTGCCGACCCTAATCTCTGTGAGCAGCTATTATTTGTAATGTAGTTTCAACCAAAATTGGATCTCCGTGGATCAGGTGCCGTAATCTTCATCATGATATAGCACCATAGGAAATCTGTGCAATAAAATGTTTTTCGGGACGAGTGCTCGTTTTTCATTAGATGGACCTTCACTCAGATGTGATCAAAAATAAACAGCATTTAAATCCCAACATTTCTCCTCTTTCCTGTCCCATTGGAGTACAAGTAATCATTGTGCATTAAAACCACTTCAAATGAAATGGCAGCAACCATGAAGGCAGCTCTATTTAGAGTGTTTCTGTTGGTAAAAGTTTTTATTGGCGTGACCATGGTTTATATCATCAATGCTTGGCCAAAATTATTTTATTCTCTGTCCTTTGAACCAAGCAGGAGAGACCGTTTCTGCTCGGGTCATATTTTGATTCATTTGATAGCGTTGTTCCCTTTTGTTATCAGGTTTTATTCGGTACTCTTCTATTCAAGAGAAAAATTGATTCCAGAACAGATGTGACGGTTCTTTTCTAGACCAACTGCCTGTCCAGGTTTGTACTCGTAGGTCTTGTTGCTGGGGCATTCCTTACCCAGGGACTCTGGGGGTGGTGGGCGACTGGGAGAGCTCAGACCCTGTAGATGACCATCTTCCACCCTCTACATTTTTTTTATAGCCCTAATTCCTTCATTCATCATAATTTTACTTGTTATCTGAAAATCAGTGTACCTTTTAAAACTACTATGTTGCTTTCTTCCCCTTTCACTTGCCGTAAGAAATTATTGGATATTTCTTGGGGAGCTCTTAGGATTTTGGTTTTGTTTATGCTTTGTAGTGGTTTCAATGCCTAGTCTGCTTTAGTACTTTTGCCGTGGCACATCAGTATATTCCATTTATTCTGTAGGATCCATTTTTCCAGCACATTCAAAACTTCCCAGTGAACTTAAAATTCAAACTGCTGCAGGCTCTAGGGACCAGAGACCTTCCCAAGCATTGCAATTCTGTCCTGTCCTGGGAGTACATTAAATTGCTAATGGAGATGTATCTGAATAAGCTCTAAAATGAGAATCTTGGAGTGGTGTTTTCAGGATTTGAGGTCAATGCTTTTTCTTGCTAACTGCATATCAGCCCAGCATAATCCACTCCTCTTTGTGATGTGGTTCACGTTGAGCGTTGGTTGAAGCCGTGGCGTCATTCTTCTGATCGCAACTTTACAATTACATATTTTGGGTATTGTACTTGCAAAAATCCCATCTAGAAAGAGAATGAGGTCGTGTCTTAGGAGGCAGGAAATTCTTTTATTCTGTGGTTATCATATGGTGGAACTTAATTCTGAAAAAAATGTTGGCTTTGCTTAACTGGGTTACCTGCAATTTGTTCGCGGTATTGTTTCAGTTGGAAACCACATTTTCCCGTGTTATCAACCGCATGTAATCATCCTGTGGATTTGAACTGTGTTTGCTCTGGTTACTTCCTGAGGCTCACTGGATATCTGCGAATGAGTTATTTGACATTATTAGGTGCAGCTGGTGCAACGATCAGAAAGGGTGGCTTTGGAAAGACTGTTCAAGGTGGTTTTGATAAATTCCAAGTTGGAGAGGTTTTATTTGCTTTCCATTAAAAAACTATAAAATGGAAAATCATTCGGATGTTGTAGGAGGAATTTCTTTACCCTGTTGAGAGATGGCAGATGGAAAACCAGGAATCTTGTGTTTCAGTGGTACCCGTCATGTTGTAGATGTTAATGTCCTGCTTCCCATCTTCAACAAATCTCTAAATCTAGAGATAGACAGCGATAAGATTACAATCCGTACCATGATCTGTGTTTGTGGTTGGCTTCCATTCTTCTGGATGTGTTTAACAACATTTCCCAGGCTCATCTGCACATTTTCCCCACTCGTTTTTCCTGCCAGTTTGGAGACATGGGTGCAGTGTTTGACCTCCAGCTCTGCTCTTTGGTGGGACATTGTTTTTCTGGTCACTGTTGGTCTTTGGGCTGCTGGTGGTGTCGGGGTGCTCCTGTCTCCTTCGGGATGGTGTTTGGGGATGCGGACAAAGGCAGTGGACAAGCTGAGCATAACAGATGTTCTTCTTGCTTTTGCTGACATTCAAAATTCGCCTTTTTCTGATGTAATGGATAGTTTTTGTGTCAGCTGAAGAGATGAGATCCTTATTTCCCTGAACATCTCGGATGGATATGAAAGCAATATTTCGCTTTGTCTGATTTACGGAGATGTGTTGCCATTGCCAGCAGATAATCGGGACTGATAATGGATTTTTACTTGACATCGCCGAGAGTTGTTACAGATCTATGTTTCTTTCTCTTATCTTCCTCCAGAAGATTTGTACATTCTGGCAGACATGACAAGCTTTCATTTTGGGTTGAAAAGAGACCAGAAAGGGTTTATGCTACTGTTTGCATGAGCCGCCAGAACTGTATTGGCTTTCCTTGGGCTTCCCACTTGTTTAGGGTTTACTCCTCTCTCCCGGTCCCTGGGAGGACCCTTTTGTTGCCATTGCAGACCACGACACTGGATCACTCACCCCCTTCCCAGTTTGCCTTGCTTGCACTGCCAGCATTTAGCACAGCTCTAAATATGGATGAAAGTCTTGTCAGCTCAGTTTTAGGCCATGTTTGGCTTCAAGGACTGGCTAAGAGGCACCCTGTACCTTGTTTTTATTTATTTCTTTGTGCTAGCCTTTCATCCCAGCAGCTTTTCTGCTCCTCTCAAAGTCCTCGCAGGGAGATTCCCGAGGGACTGGACCCCAGCAAGGGCATGGCATCCCCATCCCTGCTCCACAGTTGGGTTCCTACACCTCTTTCCACCTCTATGAATGTCAAAAGCAGTGAAATATGGTAGAATTACACCCCAGAGATGCTTTTTATGTAATACCCCATGACAGGAGCTGATGCTTTGCTTTCTGCACGTGCCAGCAGGACTTGACCCTTCAAGAGATGGTGATAAACCTGCATGGGTGGTGTGGCCCTGTGCAAAGCTGAGCCTGGTCTGGTGTTAGTGGGGGAGCACAGGGGCTCGGGAGACCTGGGAGAACCCCTAATGACGAGCTTTGCCATGTGCTTTGAGTTCTGCCCATAGAATCATAGAATAGTTTGAGTTGGAAGGGACCGTGGAGCTCATCCAGTCCAACCCCCTACAGTAAGCAGAGACATCTTCCACTAGACCAGGATGCCCAGAGCCCCATCCAACCTGATCTTGAATATTTTCAGGGATGGGGCATCTACCACCTCCCTGGGCAACCTGTGCCAGTAACCCAGGCACAACGGTACCTGGGTGCACAGAGTGGTCACCGATTCGGCAAAGATTCCCCCAGGACCCCATCCTGGGGATGCCTTAAATGCAGGATGCGACCCCAGGACGTTCTTATTTTGGGTGGGCAACTAGATAACTCGAGGATTCTCTCTGCAGGAGATGTCCCCTGCCTTGCAGGGTGGCGGCGGGTGGCAGTTGGACTGCAAGGTGGTGGTGGTCCTCACGACCCTTCTCGCCCGGCGCGGTGGGAGCGTGCAGCTTTCCCAGCCATCCACCTGATGGCAGCACAGCGATGGATGTCACACAGCCCTGCCCTGCATCCCAGGTGGGTTTGCCACCATCCCCAAAATAGTTCTGCATTTTTTTTTTTATTTTTTTTTCTCCCCGTCATACTGTCGAGTGCTTGTGTTACAATCCTATGTTAAAATATATATTTAGTAAATAATTCTCCTAGTTAAGGCTTAGAGGAAAACGCTGCAGCACGTCTAAAACAGACCCAAGAAATTCTCAGCCATGTGGTCAAAATACCCATTTTCTGAGCGGGTGAAACTGGGTTTGAGAGTTTATACTTGTGCTCTTGCAACTAAATGAAATCATGAAAGAGGATAATACAACGTGCCATCATTTTGAAGTAATTGAATCACGAAAACTAAAAATTTGGAAGCAAACAGATATTTTACTTAATAGAAACCATCTGCACTGTACAGTAGGCAAATTGTATAAAAATGAATAAAACTGTCTCTGGAGGCAAATGACTCAGGCACCAGCTTCTATAATGAAGATGTATATGTGCCTTTTAGCATTTGCATTGTCTATTAGGCTAGGTAAATCGCAGCGCTAGTGTAAGTGAAACGCTTACAAATTTTATTACCATCATATGACTGATGACAAAGGCAGGAAGAGAAGTAACGCCGATTAGAGAGGGCTCGTTCCAGCCCCTCGATAGCTTTGTGCTTTGCTCTGCGCTCCTAACGCTTTATCATCTGGGACATTTTCAGCAGGTCGCTGCTTTTCCTGGGGAAACCTTTTCCCTTCTTTGGGGTTTTTCCCTGTTTGATTCAGGGAAACTTCTATATGAGCATCCGGAGAGGATTTCCTGCTGGACTTTTTATTTGGCAGAGGCGGGTGGGTGATCCCTAAACCCATCTTTTGCTCCTGCCGCCGCGCAGCAGAATGTGTTCGTTCCGTGCAGAGATGCTTTTCAATTCCTCGCTGCTGGCACCTCTCCGTTCCCCCGGTGTTGAAGGACAGATTTTCAAAATATTTCTTCGTTGGCGTTCAGCAGCTTTCCTAAATGATGGCAAATAATAGGAATTATTCCATTTTCAGGGCTGTAATAGCCTGCGTCTACTCTGCTTTTCAAATGAACTTTATAAGAGCCACTTTCAGTGGATTTAACGCTCGGGATAAATGTCCCCTGCCTTAAAAGCTTGGTGCTGTTTCTCCCAAATCCACAATGATATCTGTTTAGAAAAGCAAGAATTTTCTGACACAATTTTTTTTTTGTTTTTTTTTTTTGGTTTTTTTTTTGTTTTTTACAACAAAGGAGAAAATCCCAGCCTCCCGGTGACATTTGTGCTTATACTTTCTCAGCTCGGGTGTAGAGGGAAACCTGTGTAAAGCAGATTTATTCTGGGATTTAGGGCAGAGCAAGGAGGCAAGAGCAGAATGGGTTTCCACTCGCATATCGAGCGTATTTGGCGACGAGAACATTTCGCATGAACAAATATGTAAAGTAAAAATATGTCCCAAAAGATTAAGACTTCTGTGAATTTAACACAAATGAGATGCGATTCTCTGCCCTGATATTCTCACTTTCTGGTTTCCTTCACGTTATTGTCGGGTCCAGGTCCACATCCCCAACCTGCCCTGGGAACCGAAGCCGCTGGTTTGGATTTTGGGGTAAAAAGCTGCTTTTTCTTTTGTTTTCTTTGGTTTAGGGTTTTTTTGGTAAGAGTATCAACCCCCCCTTCAATATCAAAATTCAGAAATTCTTTAAAAAAGAAGCAAATACATGGGATCCGGAGGCTGCTCTTTAGCAGAGCAAAATTTTTTTTTGAGGCACGAGGGTCAAATTTGGGGCCGGAATGGTTTTAAAAATGGATATATGAGAACAAAGTGTTTTCTAGGGGGCTTGATGCCCCCCTCATCAACACAATGAGAGTCATTGACTTCAGTCAACCTGGATTAAAAACTCTCTACCAAAAAAAATATTTCGCCCAGACCTACTGCACTGAGAGGGAATTGGGCCACTGAGTTCAGAGAAGGATCAGTCCCGTGCCTTCAAATAGCTTGTTAACAGGATTTCATCAATTAACAGCAGGTACTTTAACAAAAAGGAAAATGTCTTTGCCTGCCCATGGCCATTCAAATCAGAAAAAAAAAAAAAATCCTTTTTTTTTTTTTTTTTTTTCCTTTGTGAAAACCTAGCCTGCTTTAGGAAATCTCATTTTTTTACCATTTATTTTTTTACTGAAAGCTTTGCAGAATTTAAAACTTTACAGGTTTTTAATATTAGAAAGACAATATTTTGCATATTACTAAGCCTCAGGCACAAAGAGCTGTTGATCTTTTTCTTTTTTAATTTTTTACTTCAAATCAAGTAAACCGGGAAACTCTGAGATGCAAAGAGCCCTGGAGTCCAAAAGCACAAAGGAAATGGCTTCAGAATGAAGACATTTATTTTCTTCTTGCTCCCCTGTAACGTGGTTTATTTAGTTTCACGTGATTTGTGCCAGGACAAAGTGTGTTCTATAAACAAAAAAGGGAAAAGGTGAAACCGGTAATAAAGTGCGATGACAATAAAAAATAACGATGATAAATAAAAAATGATGCTTAAAAATAAAAAAGGGAAAATAATATTGCAAGTAGGGAGTTGGGTGAGTCCGTGGGACCCCTGAATAGATTCGTTAGGAAATTAAAGATAACCAGATTCGATGGGGGAAGAAGAGGCTTCAGAAGCGTTTTAGTGTTTCCTGGGCTGCCAGGCTGCCTCGGGAGCTGCTGGGATTTGTGCTCGCAAACCCCTTGGGCGTTTCGGATGGGTCATCCCTCCTCTGGCCGATGCTCTTTGACCCTTGGTCAGATTTTTGCCGGGTACCGAATCCCAGCATCCCTGAGATGCTCTCTGCAGGAATAGCAAGAAAACTGAAGAGTTTATCCTCGTATTGGGGTGGCCAAGGTTTGAATCCCTTCCCTGTGGCTTTTTGGGGATGGTGCGTGCCGGGGGACCCTGCTACAGCAGGGGTCTGGCCCCCCAGGAGTGGGGCTGCGGGGGCAACCCCGACCCTGATCCCATCACAAATCCATGGAACGGGGCCACCGAGTCCCTTCTCCACACGATGGCACTCTTAAGCTTTCAAACAATTTCATCTAACTCTCAGCATTTAATGCGAAACCTATTTTTTTTTTTTTCCCCCCTGCCAAAAGCAAAGGAGAAGGTGTTGGAGCACGATGGGACACCCAGCACACGTAACTTGGAGCCCTCCTCGAAATCTCAATATCCCAGGTTGTCCCCAACCCACCCCATGCTGTCATCTTGGGGGCTGCACCCCAAGTGCCACCACGGGCTGGATGCCGGAGGAGCAGCACAGCCGCGGCGGTCCCCGTTTTTCAGGGAGAGCGCTCAGTCCCTCGAGTGGCTGAAGGGCAATGGAGAGCAGCTGGAAATATTATTTTGGATGCACCAAAAAAAAAACCAACAAACCAACTGTTAAAAAAAAAAAAAAAAAAAGCCCTTCTGGTGGGCAAGGAGGCTGCAAACACTGCAGCCCAAGAGCAAGCTCGTGTTTGGACATTTATGGGGGGAAAAACGTCATTTTTTTTTTTTCTTTTTTATTTTGTAGCTTATTCTGTGCAGCCTAAAAGTCAGGCTGGTGTCTCGAACAGTTGCAGCTATTAAGAAAAAAATCCTTTGCTAGCAATCTGGCAACTTCTAGGAGCTCTAAATTTGCTCCACGTTAAAGCGCGTGCGGGAGGGGAAGAAGGTGAAGGGGGGGGGAGCAGATCCCGTCCTTCTCCGCGCGGTTATTCAGTGATGGCTGCATCGCCCCGTCTGGGAGGTATGTGTGCGCCTGTCGGAAAAGTCAGCAAATCACTGCACACCAGCACAGCCGTGGAAACAATTTCTGCTCCTTTCTCCCCGCCTGCCAGGTGGGTTTGGGTATTGCGGTCAGGGGTCTGGAAGGATTTTTTGGGGTCTGCAGCCTCCTGGTCCGTGGTGGTTGCACAGGCAGCAGCTTACCCTGGGTTTGCGTACAGGTCGCTGACCCAATATGTTTTCCTGGCAGGGGAAAAAAAAAAAAAAAAAAAAAAAAGAAATTTTTCTTTTTTTTTTTTTCTTCACCT
>NW_010113546.1:27116-37860 GCF_000699245.1 Pterocles gutturalis | reverse complement strand
AAAAAAGGATCTTGCTCTTTTGTTCTCTTCTTCACCTGGAGGTATTGTCTACCTCTTGGAGCTTCAAATTTCTCTGTGAGGTCTTGACCATCAGTGTTTCATGCCACCGCTCCTGCTAGGGCAGCATATGCCAACTCGTTTTTCAAGGGAGGAGAGTTTCGTATCGCCATCTCACTGATGGGGGAAAAAAAAAAAAAAAAAAAAAAAACAAACAAAAAAACCCATTTCATCACCAGGCAGGGCAGGAGCTGAAGCAGGGATGAAGCTCTGAGGGCCTTCGGCGTAGCCTCCGTGTCAGCCATCCTCCCATCGACCAGCCTGTGCTGATGGAGGCGGGTTGAATCTTGCAAAAGTGTGTGCAACCCCTTAGTAAAAGATAAGGAGCAATGGGTCAGTGCATTGCAAAATAATCACGGGCAGCCCCAGCACGGGTTGCAAAAAAAAAGGACAAATTTCTGACCCCCTGCATGCCAAGTGAGCCCTTTGTGGGGATGCTTCCCACGTGCCAGGGTAAGGCACAGCCCAAAGGTACCAACAAAGGTACCAGCAGAGGAGCCTTCCAGGGCTGAAAGGGGGCTAGAGGAGAGATGGGGGGGCTCTGGATCAGGGGGTGCAGGGACAGGACAAGGGGGAATGGTTATAAGCTGAAAGAGGGGAAATTGAGATGAGATGTGAGGAAGAAATGTTTTCCTGTGCGGGGGGTGAGGCAGTGGCCCAGGCTGCCCAGAGAAGCTGTGGATGCCCCATCCCTGGAGGGGTTCAAGGCCAGGCTGGATGAGGCTTTGGGCAACCTGGGCTGGTGGGAGGTGTCCCTGCCCATGGCAGGGGGTGGCACTGGATGGGCTTTAAGGTCCCTTCCCACCCAAACCAGTCTGGGATTCTATGGTAACGCACATCCTAAAGGTGCCATCACATTAAGAGAGGACCTGTTACTGGGTTGGGATCCCTGTGGGCAGAAGACTCCTCCCAGGTCATTGGGGTGTTGGGTATACTGGTGAATAGTGGGGTGGTGGTGGGAGCTGGGCTGTGATGGGCAGCAGGACAGTTTGGGGCAGGGCAGGAGATGAGAGAGCTGGTTCTCATCCACTACCTGCCCTCGGCTTCTCGTTGACTGTTTCTGCTCCTCTCTGGGTGTCTGTGGGCTGCGGGGTCCCATTCGTACCATCGCTGAGCACCCACGGGGGCACTTTGGAGAGTGGTTGGGGAGAGCGAGGTTTCCGAGCTGTGCTAGATGACTTCTTTTGAAAATTGCCAAGCTGGGGTTAGAGGACGTTCTCAAGGGAGTGTCCAGAATCAACACGATTATCTTGATTATTAATATTTGCATTGGCAGAACCACTGTAGATTTGTGTGGAGAAGCGCAGTCCCTCCACTGCTTATTGCTGGGCGGCTGCGGAGCCCGTTGGGCAGCAGCTAATCCAGCTACGTGGTGGATGATCTTAATTTTTTTTTTTTTTTTGGCTTTTTCATAAATGTCAAGATAGTTGAACATGCAATCTGTATTATCAGCTGGCTGACAGCACCTCTTTTGGGTCAAATCCTGCCAATCACCCCAGAATGAGGTACAGTGAGCCCGGTGCAGATAGCCTGCAAAAAATTGGACCTGTGTTTTATCTTGGACCTGTGGGGGAGATTTGTGCAAATTTAGCCTGCACTCCTAGGTATTAGAGACACCTTAATTCTCTATGTTTTCCATCTAAAACCCATCAATTTTTTTTCTGAAACTTAGACCTAGGTCATTTTTTTAAAGCCCCCCCCCCCCAACCTTTATAAAATATTCCCTGGCACGCCAGAGGTTAAAAATAATTCACTCCTTGTATTCTTTAGTGCTAAATCAGACAAGAGATTATTGGTACAAACCAGGAAACAATCATTTGGGCAGAGTTCACTCGCCTGCTATGTTCTGTCTCATTTTTACTAAAGAAATGATTTGGTTATGATTTTTTATCTTTTTTTTTTTTTAGTGTTATAATGCATTGAATCAAAATATGATGGAGGTATTGCTACAGATACATTTTTCTACTAACGTGCAAATACTGGGTTAAGTCCATCACTCGTAAAACTCCCCTTGTTTTCACCACCTTGTTGTATTTTCTCGTTAATTGGAGTGAGAAATTGTTTTGTAAATGCATCGTAGATCTGCTCTAACTCATTGCAAGAAACAATAGGTGTGTACAGGAGGAGAAGTTAGCGCCGTATCGATAGCAAGTTATTTACAGCGCTTTTCTTTCCGCCTTAGCTAGGGAGGGGAAGGCGGCAGGGACTCTTCGCTGCAATCACCAGATATCTCTGGAGGTCACCTGTGTTTTTGGTTACATGGATTACAAAGGGAGCATAATTTATTCCAGTTCATTTTGGAGTTGAGGAGCAAAGATGCTCAGGCTATTAATTTGGCAAATGCAAAATTTTGCGTCATGTTGGTGTTTGCGATGCTTTGCTCCGCAGGTCTCGGTTGGAGGGGGCAGTTCATCAGTTGGTTTTTAGGGGCAGAACGGTTCCTTCCCTTATAAAATGCAGAATGCTCAATGAATGGCAAAAGTGCTTTTAAAAGGGGCTCGTGGAACACTTTGAAAATATTAATTAGTGTGTTGAAGCATTCTGCATAGCATATCATAGTAAAACTGCTCCAGGGGGTTGCTTGGAATGAATTATTAATATGAATCCCTCTCTCCCTGATGCTTCACACCCTCATTTTATGGGACTTGGCGTGAGTTGGGGTGTCTATTACATTCACTTATTGCCTGTTTAGTGGGAGTACTTTGTAGACTGTATCAAAAGGTCACTAATTTTTTTTTTTTTCCCCAGAATCCCAAATTTTAATCAGCGGAAAGACTAGATTTCCCCAAATGTGAAAGGTGAGCTACTGGGGAAAAAAAAAAAAAAATCTTATTGTCTTTATGCCATAGAGAAGGGGAACTGGCACCAGGACCAAGCTCTTCTAGGTGCGTCTCCACTGGGTTGTACTGGTCTGGATGTACGGCACGGCCACATGCAAACCTCACCTACACGCTTGCCCGGCCGGCTCCGAGAAGCATTTTCACTGCAATGGTGTTGTAACATGTTCACGCCTCTTTCACATGCATTTCGATGCCTTGTACCACAAGGAGCCAATTCATTAAATTCAGGGAGAACAGCTCCTTCTGCCCCTTTTGGCTTTACAATACCGCGGAGTTGAACTTGTTAACCTAACGCTGAAGTGGAAAAGCTGTGGTTAAGGAAAAAAAAATATGTTTTTTCAGCTCTTGAGGTCTGTTTTTGATGAAGTCCCTTGTGCACAAATAGAAACAAATCCATAAAGTCATTTGAATTTAATTCATACTCAGATTATGGAAATATTTGTGTTTTCATGGCTGCTAGGCTGAATTACAGAGGGGTTTGAGGGTCCAGTTTTCATCCTTCTAAGCAAAATAAATATAAAATTGATGGTTTGCAAAACAGCAGCACCTATAACATAGTGATTCTCAAAAAAAGTGTTGTGCCAAACCCCAATTTGTTATCTCTAGTCCATGAAGGCAAAGCAAGACCGAATTTTGGGCTTGACGTGCTCTGATCGCACGTTCGGAGTTCCCAGTGTCTCCAGTATGAGCCGCAAACAAGTTGGCTGAGAGTGCTGAGAATGACGGGAATGTAACGTCAGGCATTTTTCCCAAAATATTGAAAAAAAAAAAAAACCCAAACAAAAAAGAAAACCCAAAAAACTAAAAAACGAATAAGGAAAGAGTTTCTTTCTGCATCCGAAAATAGATGCTTAAAAATAGATCCGTGTGTCATGTTTGAAAGCCCAAGGAGATGGTGCGTTGAAACTTTCTCTGAAAGATGGAAAAAGCCAGAGGAAAGGGAAAGCTCCTCGCCAACAGCCTGGCCATTGGTTTGGGCACAAAGGTTTGGGTTTATTTATTGTGTTAAAAACCTCCGTTAGAGTCATCCTTTGAAAAAAAACAAATCACAGAGTGGGAAATGTCAAGGAGGTTATTAATAATAGCTTTTTAAAAAAAAATTTAAAAAAAAAAGGTGAAAGACAGCACATTGTCTTGGAGCCCAACAGATGATAGGTAAAAACTGCACCGTCGGCAGAAGCTTGACGTGGAAGATTTGACTCTTTTCCTGCTCTTCCCAAGAGTTCTGCCAACGCAGAGCCTCAGCTAGGGTTTTGTGTTGATGACAGCTTGCTGCAATTATGACAGAAACTCATCATTAGCTTCAGCTGGTTCTTAAGAAAGCAAAGAGCTATTTCATTTGTTTAAAAAAAAAGCAATCCTGGGAGCTAACTCCGTTTCAGGAGTTAAACTGCTGATGGATTTTTCTGAGGAAACGATCATCTTACATTTTCTCAAGTTGTGAGTGTTACTGGCTCTATGTAACGTGTGGGTTTTTTTCTTCTTCTTTTTCTTTTTTTTTTTTTTTTCCTTCCAGAGGAGAAAGGTTGCCAACTGATTAATATTTTAACCATGTAGACAACCTGCAGACCTTGCTCTCACACTCGAATTTCTCCCTTATCCCTCCTGAAAAAAGTAGTTTCATTGCTAAAAACTCCTTTTTTTTTTTTTTTTTTTTAGAATTTCATGCTCCCAGGTGAAAAATGATTATTTATTCGCTTTATTTCACCAAAATTCAGGACAAATAATAATAGAAGGAGTTCAGCAAACAGTTAAAACAATATCGCCTGTAATCTCTGCGGAGTTTGGTTTAAGATTTCAGCTTCTTGCTTAACATGATGTGGGTCAACCTGATGGTGTGGGCAATGAGTAGGAAAATACGCGGCACTTCAGGAACTGAATTTTATATGTCTTGAAAGAAAATGCTGGTGATGCTGAGTGCGACAAAGTATACGATGCCAATTTAAGCGTTTTGTTCTGTGCACAAGGTGCTGCCAAGCAAGTTGCAGTGTGCTGTTGTAGGCTCTTCTGGATAATTTATGGGGATTTGTTTTTTAGTTGTTATTCAGATGAGGATTTAAATATTCCACATTCTCCTTTGAAAGTGTAAGCTGAGAAACTGAAAGTTTGCTGGGAGTAAAAGAGAGGTAACTGAGAAAGGACCTTTCGCTGGCCCCTCCATCCTGGCCAAGCCCCAAACCCGCGGTGGCTTTCGGTTGACCTCCACCCAAGGTGTGATGGGGCTGGTCACAGCCTCTCTGAAGGCTGGAGCGATGGTGTAGGCTCATGTTACACCCCAAGGCTGCCTCCCTGAATGTCATGAACCACATTTAGCACCTGCTTGTGTCAGTGCAAATCCAGAGAGCTCCGTCAACACCAGAAGGGCCCTTCCAAAATTGCACCAGCAAAACTGGGCACGCTCGCGTTTAAGCTGCAAAAAAAAAAATCTTGATTTAGTTTTTGCTCTGAAAAATTCTACATGACTACTCTCCATAGGTCATCTCATTTGTTTTTTCACTGGGGATACTTTTGATTTATATCTACACGACCATTGCAGAAAAAAATTTAGACTATGAATGGGTCCAGGTTGCCCAGAGAAGCTGTGGATGCCCCATCCCTGGAGGGGTTCAAGGCCAGGCTGGATGAGGCTTTGGGCAACCTGGGCTAGTGGGAGGTGTCCCTGCCCATGGCAGGGGGTGGGACTGGGTGGGCTTTAAGGTCCTTTCCAACCTGTTTAGTTGCATTCAACCTGGACCTACCTGAAATTTTCAGCTGTAATCAAGCTGGATATGTGCTCCTTGTAGCAGTAAAATCTGCATCTTAAATATTTGCAGAGATACCCTCATCTGCTGTAAAACCACAGATGTGTGTCTCTGCAGATATATATACTTCAGTGTGATATATTATGTTTTATAATTAAAATTTTATTGAATTTTAATATAAAAACAAATTCATACATTAAAAATTAAGTAGAGAACAAACATGTGTGGTATCAGGAGGATACAAGCTGCGGTACAGTAGGACAACAACATCTGACCCATAAAAACCACCCTGCTTTAGTTATAAAATACCTTTGTGGCTAGGAGATTAGTGTGATATATTCTTGAGGTTCCAATATTTGGAAAAATAATGCTGGTTTGTCACTTCCATTCATGAGTAAAGAAACAGCCTTTGAAGTCCCTTTATTAAACGTTTGAAAGCTAAATGGGTTTAGACAGGGCAAGCGTAGCCTCCCAACAAGCAGAAGAAGTGTTATTTATGCTCTGTAGTTAACATTTTTGAGCAGATGAAGTGTTTTCTCGCAGTGCCCAATACAGAACATCTATTTGGATGCTGGAGTTGTGTGAGCAGAAGATCCAAGTGCTCGAATGGAGAACTAATGCAGCCCCTGCTTGCGATCCTGGTCAAATCCCTCAAGGACATGGAGGTAGGTGCTGATGTTGCACAGAGGAACTTCCTCTCCCTAGAACATGTGATAAGTGTGTCCTACAGCACCCAGAATACTTTACTAGCAAGATTTAATCTTTGTGTCACTTTTTGGGGCAAATTGTTGCGTGAAGAAAGGGGATGACCTGCCCTAGGTCCCAGAGGAAGGTTGTTGGTGACAATGGTGATAACCAGATGACTTCTCTCTACCAAGTCCAGCTCATCGGCATCACCTTGCACTCCCTTCATTGGAACCATTCCCTCTGGGATAAAAAGCAAACCACAGCGTAGGATGTATGCAAATACAGGTGAGAAAATAATACTGAGATATTTGAATATTGTTACGTGAAGGGATGATGTGCCTTTGCCTCGAACGCTGTACTCATTTCCATTTCAAAAAAGGTACAGCTGAAGTTCATGGACAGTTGATGGAAATGATGAGACATAGGATTAGATTCGGGCATGACGAGAGCCAGTCAAGATTGGAAGATGAATTTTGTGGCTAACAAGAGTGAAAAATCACAGAATGGTTTGGGTTGGAAGGGACCTTAAAGCCCATCCAGTGCCACCCCCTGCTGTGGGCAGGGACACCTCCCACTAGCCCAGGTTGCTCAAAGCTGGTGAAGAGGCATCAAATAATGAATAGCACTCAGGAAATTGTTGCAGATAGCTTTTCCCCCTTACTGCTGACACAAGAATATGGCCATGGCCAAAGGATGTGGCAGGGATGGCATCTCATGCTGATGACAAGAGGTGAGTGTTTTGCAGATGGGGTGTAGGACTTATTTTGGAAAAAACCCCAGCAGTTAGAGATTTGGATAGCAATATCTGCATGAGATGACGCAAAGCTACGAGCTGTGTCACCTCATTCTCCCTTAGCTGTTGGGACCGAGGAAGGTGTTCCCCAGGAGTTGCATCCTCCCTTTGAGCTGTCTCTTGCATCCTCTGCATCATCATTTTTCCCCCCTATTGAGAAAATTCCACAAATCACGTAACAGCAGTATTTGGGAGCATCCTTGATGAACAGAGACAAACATATCGTGAGTGCAGACTCCCGGACTTCAGAGCAAGAGACTTTCTGAAGAACCAGACACAAGCGCACACGTGTACGTATGCCGGCACGTATACCCTGAACTTGGAGTGACTCTGCGCCTTCAACTTCTACCACACTTCCCCAATTAATCTATGCAGGGCTCGCACTTAAATAGCTGTCCGCAGCTGCAGCAAATTGATTTATCCCCTGATGACAGTCAGAGCTGCTGACCCAAGTGCTGCAGAGAAAGAGTTCTTTAATTCAGGTGGTGTTTTCTTTCTTACTTTTTCCCTTTCGTGCTGACTTGAACTTACTTTTGCTTTACGATTAATTCGCGATTGCAAGCTCGGTGTGTATCGCAATGGGTATCTCGTCTCCGTTTGGCATAAATAATATTTTTTTTCCTGTTTCTTGAGTGGATGGATAAAAATAGCATTTTATTGAGGTAGATAAAAATATTTTTTCTTTTTTTTACAAAAAAAGTTTCCAGAGAGGACTGCTAAGGCATCCCAATTTTTTTTTTAGTGGCATCTTGTTATTTGTGCTCTGAGAATTTATGGAAATGGGGGGTTTCAGATTGGAAATGGTGTATTTATTCAGTCTGTGAAAAGATGATGGCTTCTATCTGGTGAAAAAAAAAAAGGGGGTATTTTCCTCTACTCATACATTGACTTTGTTAATCTGCAAACTCAACGATACATCTCGGCATGCAGCTGAGTTATATTCCATTTACAGTTTATATAAAATGTTGCAGCCCATCCAACATAAACCTGTGATGAAAGATGGTATTATACACAGATAATCTATAGCTCGCTCAAATGATCGCTTTATGATTGTGCATACAAAGAACATACTCCTTGCTTATTTTTGGTTTGGAAGGAAAAAAAAAAAAAACCCAAACCCTTCAAAAATGATTAATAGTAAGTGTCAGTAATTTGTTTTGGAGAGGGACTGTCTTTGTGTTATCACATGTCCCATTAACACTGGCAGGAGGATATTGATTATACACAAACTAGCTGTACTTGCAATTATTTCCCTGGAAAAGATCGACAAAAAGAAAGTAAAAACCCAAGTTTCAGGTTTAGAGATTTATAGATGTATTTCTTCTGAGTCTACAGCAAAATAATATCTAGATAAACCAGAAAAAAATAAGATTTCTGTGCTAATTTTATTAGATATTGTTTTGGTACAGCTTATATTTAACATCTTTTCTCTACCAAACTCTGCAAAGAGAGACAAAAGTTTTGTGAACTCGCAGTAATCCCCAAAATCTTCACAGCTGGATGCCAGTGTTTGTAAAAGATACTAAGTGTGTTTTATTACATTTTTTTTCAAGTTGCTCTCACGTTGGGCATCCAACTTCTTCCTTCAGCTGCTGCCAGAGGCAGGTCCAGCTTGCCATGTCTTGGAACAGGGAAAGGGAAAATTATCGTCCTTGCCATGTCAGTGCTCCTCTTCTGACCTGACGTTTCACTCGACTTTCAGGAAAATTCACTTTGTTGGCTCGGTCTCAGCTCCGGCTGTCTTCCATCAGACCTGAGAAAAAGCCTGCTGAGCTATCCGAGAGCCTTAAAGGCAAACCTTAGTGTTAATGGAAAATAACAACTTTGATACAGAGCTTTTTATGCCAGCCTGTAAAATTTAATCGAGGGTTTTATCTTACTGTAGAATTTTTTTTTTTTTTTTTAATAAAAGTCCCAGGTAACGTCATTTCTGTTCAGTTGTTCTGTTAAGGAACATCTGCAGGAATTGATTCTATTTTGATTCGGGTACTTTCAGGAGCTGCACCTGTTGAACGCTGTAGAACTCCTCCAAGGGCAGATGTAATTCCTCTGGGGGTTTGGAAAATTCTCAAACCTTCTCATG
Organism: Pterocles gutturalis; assembly: GCF_000699245.1. Classification (NCBI taxonomy): domain Eukaryota; kingdom Metazoa; phylum Chordata; class Aves; order Pterocliformes; family Pteroclidae; genus Pterocles; species Pterocles gutturalis. The sequence continues at coordinate 28,659 of NW_010113546.1, read as the reverse complement.
ATGTTGAAGACTTTACTCACTTCGTACCTAAAAATGTATTGAAAAAAAAAATATTTTTTGGGAACTTAGTGAGGAACACAGCCTCTGCCACTCTCTGACCCAGAGGGAATAGGGAGCTGCACCCCAGCCAGGGATTTTTTGGGGGATAAAGCCTGTAAGGGTTGAGAGATCTCTGGCATCAGACAGAGGGTAGCAGGAGGCCGCTGGAATAATCCCAGGGGGTGGTCTAAGCTCTCATGTGTTTTGCAACACTTGGAGGCGTTTTGATGCTTCTAGGAAGGGAAGCAATTAGCTTTTCGTTGATAAATAAATTACAGATAGTTGATTTTGCCTTTCACACGTTTGTTTTCTTCGCTTTCATAAGGCGCTGCAGCCTGTTTGGGATTTTCTTAGAGAGGCTTGCTCTCGCTGAGTCACAAATCCTTCCCTCTAGGCAGCACAAGAAGGAAAGAAAAAAAAAAAAAAGGAGAAAAGCAAAGATGGTGGGAACCTGAAAACGGACAGTGTCTGCAGGGAAGGGAAACCCCTCTGGACCCCCAGAGCTGTGGTTTGGTTTCTGGCTGTTTATTTATATAATTAGAGCACGTAATTCCACAACAACCCAGAGAGAAATCAAGAAAACAACAAACAAGGAAATAAAAAAATCCCAGAAAAGCTCAGCCAGATAGGTTGGGTATCAAGAACTAGAGTAAGGCTCTGGTGGACCTTCAAGGCTGCAAGCTCAGGATGGCTTTGGCTCCACAGCTGGTGGTCACCATCGGGTCTCTGGCATGGATGGGACTTGTCATCTCCTGCCCAGGTGCCTGAACCCTGTGTGGAGGTTTCCTCCATGACCACCATCTGAAGCCGTTAGAGAAGCTCCTGACCAGGCTGGGAGACTGTTGAGGACCATGCTTTAGGGAGCATCATCTAATGGTTTGTGATATACGACTTCATAGTTGCCTTTATTTTGAACCTGGTGATTACTCAATACTTTACACCTTGGTGTTCATACCCACATAGACAAAGCCTTCCTGTTGTTTCAGACCTTCAAGGAATTCAAAGATGTTGGTTGAAGAGGGAAGGGTGATACTGCCACCAAGCTGGAGCTGATAACAGGCTAGAATTGTGGTATTTGGAGAAGGTCTTTTGCTTCAGGATAGAAACTATCTGAAAAAAAAAAAAAAAGAAAATGCTTAAAGTGGCAAGAGTGAGGCCTGGATTTCATACAAAGGAGAGAAAAAAATACTTGTAAAAAGCAAAGTTCAAGTAAAAAGAAAAAATACTCTGCATAGTCAAATTAAAAGTGAGGTTATTAAGGTGGAGGAAAAGTTTTGTTTTGAGAATTGTAGAGCTGAACAGGGTAAAAAAAAAAAAAAAAAAGTAAAAAATTGTGAGTGTTTTTCTAATGCCTCCTGAATGCAGCACGGTGCTTCTGCAGAAGGTCAGTCATCGGGAACTGATCTGGGATGATGGAGGTACGTCCACGACACAGCTGTACAAACAATTTCAGTAGCATTATATATGGCCAGTGGGAATGAGGCTGTTCCAGCTTTCTGTCTCC
>NW_010113546.1:0-27105 GCF_000699245.1 Pterocles gutturalis | reverse complement strand
TCGTGCCCATCACTTCTGAACCTGGTGTGTGAGATCTAATCAAGTGCATTGCATTAGAGCAAGGAAATAAGGTGAGCCATAGCCCAGCCAGCAGGGCGTACCCAGACAATCCCAACAGCCCTGCTGCCCTCCCCTGAGACTTGACAAACTCCAACAAGTGAGAAAATGTCATTTTTTTCCTTCTTACCTAAAACCTTTATCTATGTGCATGAGTGCAGAGCATCCAGCTGGTGGGGACAGGAGGACAGCCAGAGCTCCTTCACCCACCCGGGCAGGAGAAGGGTCGCCATTGGAACTCGATGGTCTTTAAGGTCCCTTCCAACCTAAACCATTCTGAGATTCTGTGATTCTGTGACTACGAGGAGATGTAGTTAGAAACCAAGCTATGGTTCTCCTTCTCAAGGAGAAGTGTGGGAGAGATGGTTGGGCTAAGGTCTGCAGAAATAAATATTTCAAAGTTTATGGAGAAAAATCTTACAGATGATGGTATGGATAGTAAGCAAAATGAGGTGGAAAATAAATTGGAGTTGTCTAGTATTGAATGGTCAGAAATAGTTGGAGTACCAGAAACAAGATGATGGACAACTGCAAAGGTTTGGACATTTGCTGATGCTGCCTACTAAGAAAAAAAAAAAGAAAAAAGATCTAAAAAAAGAAAAATATATGTTTCTCATTGTCATCAGAAACCAGTCTCAATGTGCTTAACTCGGTCTTTGAGTCTCTCCAGCCCATCGTGAGACCAGGAGGAAGCAGCTGCCCTCATTATTTGGGAAGTGCGTGCAGACACAGGACAGGACCGTGGCAAGTGCTCTAATTTGGGACCTGTGTCTGTTTGTCAGGCCTGTAGTAAGCACCTTTCCTGACATAAAGCAGAGACAAGAAGTTTGTAATGACCTAAATTCATTTAAAAAGAGAATTAATGATGTATATATTCAGGTCAATAGCAGTTTCCCCAGGTTTCAATAATCGGATCAATTATCTGAATCCAATCTTATTAAAGAAATTTAGAATTATCTTTAAAATAGCTGGCCTTGTAGTCCCTGAGTAGGTTACAAAAACTGCTTCGAAGAATTGCTGTGACCTACTTTCTGGGCAGTACAGATATCATTATCATATCAGAGGTGCTGTCTGATGAAACTACATGACCCCCATCTCTTATTGAAGAGAGTTTGGCAAAGAACCAGCACAAAACTTTAATCTAAGTCCCACATTTAATTTTTTTTCATACATATCAACTGAAATTAAGAAAGTCAAAGCATTGCATGTGAAGGTGCTTTTATTTAATGAATTGCACAATTTATAGCCGACAGCATGATGAACATTTTAAAGAACACGGGCTGGGTTTGAGTCATTATTGTTGCAGATACAAATGTTTGTTGAGACCTTGACAATGTACGATACAACCACACTGACTGAGGGGTACTTTGCACCTACTGCCACAAGTGTCCATGAGCACTGGAATCTCCAGGCAGAGGAGGAGCAGAACTGTTATATGGCGAGAGCTAATGGAAAATCTTTCAGCCTTGTCTCTGCCAGGTGAGATAATTGGTTATTTTGCTTCTGGGAAAATAGCTTTGCTAAAATTTGGCTGGAAACTCTTCCTTGTATTTGTATGCTGACACGGCAGCATGAGCGGATCTGGACTGGGAAATGAGGCGGAACTGGCCCGACGACACTCAGCGGCTCTGCAAGAGCAGCTCTTTTTGTGTCTTTGATACCTCTGAAGAAAACTTGGCCTCCGTGCTCAGTGCATTTAAAAATAATGTTTGCTTAAGAACTGCCCTTAGCTGCGAAAGATATCGGGCGTTTAACTGGGATTGCAGGATGACATCTGCTGTTGCGTGTTTTCGAAGATGCCATGCTCCTGGGAAAAGCATTGCTGTTCCCATCACAAATATTCTGGGGTTCCTCTGAACAGAAAGTCCCCGTTTCCCCACAGGCAAATATGAAGCTAGGACAGGAAAGGTGACAGCAGCACGTGGGGCTGGGAATGCCTCATGCCACCAGAGGACCGCTGAGATGGCCCTGCCAGAGGACAAAACCAGAACAACGTACAGACGGTACCACCCATCCTGGTAGGACCTGCAATGTCTCTTTCATAATAATAGTTCACAGCTTCTCGCAGATCTAGAAAAATCAGTTTGTAACTTGCTAATGGGTGAACACATCATGCAACTTCTTCTCCATGTTCAATCAGAGAAGCTGATGAAAATTAGGAGCCAAAACTACCCTGGCAACTCCTCTCAAAAACCTCCATAAAATAGTAGAAGAGCAATTTAGAGAATAGTCAAGACTTTCACCGTGAAATGTCAAGAGTTTTGTGCAAAGCTTCATCCATCCCCTTACAGGAGAAGTACTGACCCTCTCCAACAACCGTGGGTCCATGGTCTCCACAGCCTGGTAGGTGAAAGTCATTCTGGAACATGCACTGATACACTGAAGAGTTGACTCAGTGACTGGTGCCTTTCCAGTATGAAATACTGGAATTTCCAGTCTTTTCCAGAATTTCCAGCATTTCCAGTATGAAAAATGCTGATGTTATGACGGTATAGATCTGAGATATCTAATCCACAAAGGCAATTCCATGGGAGCGAACATGGCACCATTGGGATGAGGACAAGCGGGGAGCGGCAGCATGGCTGCGGGACAGCCGTGGGACCCCTCCACCGCCGGAGCCGGCTGGGGCAGCGAGGGGGGATAGATAATTTTGATCAGTTAATTAGCAAGCCGAGCTGGTAGGAGCCCACACTGTCGGGCTGCTTTTGGCTTTGAGAGCGCACAGCGATGGCGGTCCCAGCTGCCGTACGCCGGCCGTGCTCGCGCAGACCAGCCAGCGGAGTCGGGCCCTCCTCCCTTCAAACCGTCTGGCTTTGATCTTCCCTGTATCAAACCAGTTAGAGGCTCAGAAGGATGGTGGGAGGCAGCGGGCGCCGCGGTAGTTAGTGGTGGCGTGTGGCTCAGGGCAGGCACCTGATCTCGGCGCGGTGCAGTCAGCCTCCGATCCGCGGCGTGACATCAAGGCAGGTCCGACCGACTGGCGCTTTAATTAGGAGGCTGAAATTATAATATTATGTTAAAGAACAAAGAGTCTCCAAAGGAAAATATGTGCCGCCGTATCTGACAAAGATAAATTGGATTATTCAAAATATTCCTGATGAAATGTTACATTTTGCAACTAATTATCAATCTGTTTTATCTCCAGACCAGCTGGGCATTTTTGTGCATGCAAGACCTGCCTTACCAATGATCTTAAGATGTCACTGTAGCGTTTACATCTTTTATTTCAAGATTTAAATAACTAGGAAGTAGCTAATGTAATTCACTGCTGAGAAGAAAGGCTAGTTAGTTGAATGCTTTCCAAAGTGATCTTCTCCTAATGAACTTCTTTGGACTGTGAGTAATGAGGCTTTATTCAAATAATGTTTAAGAAAGATTTTTATAATGCGATTTTTAAAGAAAGAGCGGTATTTAACACATGGAAAATATCTTTATTAATCCTATACTGCCTCATGTAGCATTAAAGCATTGTGAAAATTTGACATCGTACTTCCCGAATGCACCTTGCGAGATGAACAGGCTCTAGCTGCCGCGGAGCTATAGAAATCAGACGATTATCTCGTAAATGTTCAGTGATATCTTACAAATTACAGTCTGACATGATTACAGTGCCATTTTGCTGTAAAAGCGTGTGTTGTTTAAGTATATTTATATTTTGTGGCACTACATAACTCCCCTGATCCCCAGGCAGAGTGTATACCTACCTGCGAGCAGCGTGGTTTGCTCCCTCTGTTATGGTTTGCCATTTGGGACACCTACGCCTAGATGAATCTACTGGAGGTGTCATTAAAATTTTCTTTTGTGTGTGATTTTGTGGTAGTTTTCAACTGGAGTAAAGAGAAAAATACCTAATACGTTCCCTTCAATAGCAGGCAATATTTTGCCTTCTCGGTGACATTATGAAGTTCTGCTGGAACTGTTCTGGCAAATATTGCTTTTATGGGACTGAACTGACAGGGTGGCCAAAAGAAATAAAAAAAAAAAAAAATTAAATTTCTGACGTGAGATTTGCTTGGCCAGTTGCTTAGAAGGGATGACAACAAATGTATTAGAACAACCTCCCCCATTTTTTAATAACTAATGAAGTGTAATGATTGCACGGGGGCTGATCTCATCCTTTGGAAAGGTTGACTCCCACTGCCTATGGGAACCTGACTGATACACTGTGTAATTATATATTTTTGAAGCCAGCTTTATTTACAGCAGAGGATCGGTTCAAAAAGGACTTCTTAATTCCAGAACTTTAATTTTTTTTGCTTTTATCTCCCAATAGTTAAATTTTGAACTCTGTATTCAGCTCATCAGAGTTTTCCCAAAGAAGAAAACTGAATAAGAAGGCAGGATTTAAACTCTTGGGAAGGCTGGTTTTTTTCCCTTTGGATAATTCTTTCTGGTTATTGATGCAGGGGAAAATCTTGGTGGTTTTACTTGTATAAGTAGTGAGTGGGGAGCAGATCTCTATCCATGTCATCTGTTCATCTGGGCTGTTGGCTGCAAAGTAGGCTAGTGGCACCAGAGGACACGAGCTTCTGCTTCCAGTTGACTTAGGCTGGAATACAACTTGTTTCCTGGAGCCAGGTCAAAAAAATGTAGAGAGTTCAGCCGGTGGCACATGGAATAAAACCAAATCGCTTTGCTCAGCTCATCGTTTTTATTTCCCATTTCTACAGAGTAAATTGGGTCCCAACTACTGCTCATGGTAACTGTTCATAACAGCTTCCACGTTGCTGTATAATGAAAAAAAATCTGCTTTTTTAATCAGGATCTTCCTGAAACTGTTCACTACATCCTCTGCCTTTCCATGTGCTATCAAGGCCTCATCCTGCCAAGCGCCGTGCATCTCCTCAGAGGTGCTCAACACACTCGCTTTCTCCTGGAATTCCTGCGAGTTGAGAGCGGTCGGCGTCTGGCAGGATCTGGCCCTTGCTTTGCACCAAAAAAAACTCTCTTTCCATTTGAATGTTTCATAATGTATGTTTAAATAGTCGCAGCCAGCGAAGAACTTTGATGAGGCAAAGGGGTAATTGGATTTTCTTGTTCTATAATTAAAAAGGTATATATTACATCCACATTAATACCAAAAGAGTTCATCATGATCAATGTTATTACAATGAATACCAAAGGATTTAACAGTGATTGGCCACTTAGTTTAAAGGGTACCTGAAATCATTAAATTGTTTGCTGGAGGGCTTATGAAGGCCTATTGGATCGCTTGCGACGACAACTTTTTTTTTTTTTTTTTTTTTTTTTTTTACTACTGGCCTGCAATGTAAGGTTTACTCTTACCACGTAGGAGCAACAGGGTGATCATTTTCCTTTATTATTCCCTTATTGACTTCCAGTTAATTTTAATCTTTGCATTAAGTGACCTCTATTAAGCATGCCACACGGATCTCATTACACTGCCAAGGTTGAGACCAGAAAACGACCTATTGCACCACGTCAATCGTCCTTCGCCAAAGCCCTTACTGTTAATCAAGACAGGAAGATTACAGGGGATCAGAACTACCAGCCTGAAGTGCATTTTGCCTTTGACTACACCCTTCTACCTGTGCACATGTATCGTCCTAGGAAAAAACAACGCAGGGAAACGTAGAGCTGCTAGGAGCAAATTCTGCTCAAATCTCAGCAGAGAGAAGTTCTCAAGGTAAGGTTACGTATGCAACCTTAGCTCTACCCTTAGACATTTTAACAGGTCTTGAAAATCTAATCTCATGTATCTCATGCTGGTTTTGGAAAAACACAACTTAGGATTTTTTTTTTCTGCAATCCTAAAACATTCATGTTTAATTTTGTTCAGTTCTACATGGGTATAAATTATTTTCATTGCCTCTCAGCGCCACTTGCTCATCTTACATCATTGGATGGGTTCTAGTTGGTTGTTCAGCGGTAGGTGAATGTTTGTCCAGACTTTGAGTTGGCTGCTCTAGTGGTGCTGAGCAGAACTTGGGTTTGTGGAATTCTTTGTGTTAAAGCAGCGACACTAATTTTTGTTGGTTTGTGCATTTAAAACAATATATATATATACACATTTGCAATACAAAAGAATTTTACTGCAGAAATTTGCAGATGCAGCAAGCAAAGTAGATCGAAGAATGCATGAAAATATATTTCTCTCTATTCCAACATCTCCATATGAATAATGATATTGAAAAATCATCAGATCCTCAGCAGCAAGGTGATCTATCAATAACCAGAACACCATCGCTTGGTTGTGTGCCCAAACCTCGCCGCCTTTTACTGGGACAGAAGAGCTGGCTTTGCAGGTATTGTGCCACTGACAAATGTTTTATTGACTTAGAGTTATTTTTCCAAGGGCTTTGAAAAAAAGTTCTTCAGCTTATACAAAAATTTATTGTTTTAGCTCTTCTGAAAGGTTTTTGCATTCCTAATAATCATATTTCTTACTCTTCAGCCATTTGGGAACGCTTCCTAGATGACAAAGCACAGGTAGCTCCTTTTGTTGCCTCCGTTGTCGGTGAGCGTATGAACGTTTTCCCGGATGGAACTGGGCAATGTTAGCGAGCGTTAGAACCCAGAGGGATGGTAAATAGACATGTCAGTATTTAACACTAACCAAAAGCATTTGAGACCAGATTGAACTAATTTTTACTAGTAGTTAGGGTAATTAAATGTTTTCACCAGGATGGAAAGTCGTGGGTTGATTTTGAAGTAATTTGCTTGACAAATATCAGATGTTCAAATAATTAAAGCTTAGCCATTTATATTTAATCTCAAGTGGATCCATGAAAACAAGCCTCTAAATTATATCAGATTCATATATTAATTGACTCATGGATTTTCAGACCGACAGGGACTCTTCTGGTCATCCAGTCTGGCCTTCTGTGTAAGCGGTCATGGAATTCCACCAAGTAATTCATGCATTTAACCACTACTTTTAGAGGAAATCTATACAAATTGGAAATCTTCGTGGCTTTTATAATCTTGTTATATAGAAAATCTGTAGAAATACGGAAGCTCTAGCTGAGCACAAAAAGTTTTGTCTGGAGTTATTCTCCAAGCTTTTGCAGTCCCAGCGAAGTGGGTTTTTTTTTTAATACAGCAAAAAGGGAAAGCACCAAATTATCTCTCCTGTTAGAGTCAAAATAAGGCTCTTCGCACAATTCTGACAAAGTTATAAAAGTGAGCTTGCTTTCCAGTCCACATTCTGTTTTGGTTGCTCACCCAATGCTGTGATAGCTCTGTTGTATTATTTTTACGGTATGTCAATCATAGAATGACTTACTTTGACTCAAAATAGAGGTTTGACTTTGTTGTTTGTCAGACAGCTGCGTTATGAAGTCAGGTAAATAATTTTACTGAATTACAGTTAAATTAAAATTAGTAGTAATAAAATTCAGTAGTGTTAATTTTTTTTTTTTTGATAAATCACCCTATGTTTTCGTGTGGTAAATCCCAGTGACTCCAATTCCTTAAACCATAAATTGTTTTGTACAGGTGTAATTTTGGTAAAAACTTAATTTTGTTGTATTTTATTATCTGAATATATTTCAATCTTTTACAAAACAAAAATTCTGAAATTATTGTTGAAAAATATTCCCAAATTATTGTTGAAATCTACATATACATTGTGTCTAGAAAATATATTAATGTATGTAAAAAAGTACTAATTTCTCCCTGAATATAATTAAGTTACTATACATTATGTTACTATAGATTAAAAATTTCACCTCTCCTGTTCTAGCAATCTCATGTACATGATTTCACCTTTAATGTTCTACAGACACATAAAGCCTGTGTCCTTAAGTTAAACAAGAAGGTAAGTTGGTCTTAAAGTCAGAGACTTGGTATGGTCAGCTAATTGCTAGGTTACCTACTGCAATTTAAAATGCAGAACTGTCTCTGAATAGATTAAATTAATAAATATATTCATTTAAGAAAAAAGATGTTAAAAAGAAAAAAAAATAAAATAAAATAAAAAAATAAGGAATCCAGCAGGTGCTTTAACACGTGAGATTATCTTTTTGGAAGATCTACTTCAAAATCTTAAAATTATCCTTTTTTTTCAGTATCTCCAGCCTAAATAAAGCTTCACAAGCTTCGAGAGTTTGTTTAGCTTTCCTAGGAGCTTGTTGAGCTTAATTTTAGTGTAGGGGATCCCAAGAGCATTTAGTCTTGGTAATCAATTCTACATGTACTAGCTTATTCTTATTATAAAAATGACTTGTTGGCACAGAATATCAGTTTATTGGGCTTCAGGTCAATGGTAGTATTTGTTCTCTAGATGGAAGAGTCACCTCCAAAAGACGATGACATTAATTCATTGATCAATGTGCTTTGTGCATACAGGCTCAACAGAACGGGACTAAGCCAACTTGGAAATTCTTCTGCTGTATAGTAAGTTCTGTTCTGAAAAATAGTTTTATCACATAAAGGCTACTATCTACTTCGATTAGACGTGAAAGTTGCACGGCTTTTCAGATCTTTAAGAGAAATTGAGAATGATTTAACAAACCAGGTGTTTATGCATCTTTATGACTTAAATCACGGCGTATGTATTTATAACTTTTAAGGCACTGAGCATCTGTTCTTCCTCTTCTAAGATGTATAAACAAGCATGCCTTGGCTTTCCATAAAATATACCTGATTTTTACAAGGCTAACAGATGCACCAATTACAAGGCATCTTTAAGGCAGTCAGCTCGGCTTGTTCTAATCAAGTTGCTGCATGAACTGGAGCACCAAGGGATTGGTGAGAGTCGGGAACAGCATTTAGCACTTTGCTGACCTTGAGTCCACCTTTTCAAAACTCCTTCTGGAACTCCAATTTTTTCCAGCCATTTTCAAGTGATTTCTTCCACTTTCTCCTGAGACTAAAACACTTGATTGACCCATGATGTTAAGTGAAATTCTTTCACTGGAAAAGAAAAATTGGTGGTAGTCCTAGACATGAAAATATTCATGAACTTTTTTTTAGTGGCTAGACTTAAAATCCTCAAAAAGTTTTCAACGTATCTAACATCTGTCTAGACTACTTAACAACAGGTATTTTGGAATATTTTTCATAGTGAAGGAAGATACAGAAGCAAACATGCAAGCATAGCTATAAATAGTTAGATATTGAATTTTAGATGTGTGATTTTTAGCTGTATTTTATCCTTACAGATACCACCATTATGTATATGTGATCGCACTTTGACTCATTTGAGAGTTGCTAATAACTGGGAAATGGTTATCGAGAACTTCTGAGATGACATCAAGTAGAAAATTAAGGGATGTGGGAAGACTTTTTTAACAAATAAAACTTTTCATAGCTGAGATCATCATAAATTATTTCTCAGCTTTCCCTAGAAAGAGTAATGGAGCTGAAGTTTTTACCGTGTGTCTACTGTTACTTGATAAATCTCTGGCTATCGGTATGTACACGAGAACATGATTCCCCAAAGACTTGTGATGACTATATGCTAAATAAATTCACACAGGCAAAGTTTTTTTTTATTTCTAAGAAGTCACAGTCCTGTCTCATGTTCTTGCTTAACCTTGGTAGACTTTCAGTGGCACCAAAAAAGTAGTGGTCTCTCTGCTTTAAACTGAGAACTAGTCCGTGATGAATAAGCTAAGTGGTAGAAATGACTCTCATGATTGATCCGTTTTCTAACGGTGAAATTAGAATTACCAGTTTCTGTAAAGGAAAAACAAGAAAAAGGAAAAAAAAAAGTTTTTTTCAAAGTATGCAAAAGTATTTTTCAAATATTCAAAGGCTGATATTATTTTGAGGCATTTACATGTTAATTATTTTCCAAATGACATCATCAATCAATATAGAAGATATATACCAAATAAGTTCTACAGCAGTAATTTTTTAGCAGCTGTACTATGGGTAATCACATTTCTCATTACCCTGGTAATTTACTCTCTCAATTCATTAGATAGGAAGATTTTCTGTTGAGATGTATCAAACTAATATCCCAACATGCAACTTAATCACATTGAAGTACAATTTGTAATCATGTTTTCTGAAATTCTGTATCTTGAAAGTTTAAACTCTCTTTGTAAATTTCCTGTTATTTCTCTTTAAAGGTGGTCCCCTGGCATAGAATTAGCTTTTGCTTGTTTTTCAGAGAGAAAAAAAAAAAAAAAAAAAAAAAAAAAAAGGACCAAACACTGAACTAACCAAAGTTTAAGATGAACACTTGGGGAGAAGATATGTAGGGCTTCACTTCTTGTAAAACTTGTCATTGGGGTTCTGTGTTAGTTTACTCTGGTTAGTTATCTTGGCTGGATGAATTCTTGGCTGCTAGGTATTCATCCCCCAAAACATATAAAACCTCTGGCTTGCCATTGGCCTCTGGGTACCAGTGAACTACGGTGTGAATTTTATTGGTTGTAGGGATTTCCTCCTTCTGGTCGCTTCTCCATTGAAATAAACAGTGTAACACCTAGGACCCAGCTCAGACCTCAGCGGCACTGACAAGATCTCTTCTGCAGCACATAAAACAGAGCATGGCGTGTACAGTAGATGTGATTTAATTTTACAGGCTGGACAGTTATTCTCTGATCCCCTCGCTCTGCTATGTCAGAAAGCAGGACTTGATGGTTTGGCTGGGTTTCCGTGTTACAGAGATGATACTGGGTCAGTAAAACAAACAGATTAAAAAAAAAAAAAAAGTTGTAAAATTGTAGAATAGTTGTATGCTACAGGCAAGCTCATTGTGGTTGAAAGATGAGTTTTATGCCTGAGGAGAAAATCCTATATGCATCCCAGCAACGGGATAGGATTGCCGTTTATGAACACGTGGTACAAAAATTTGTGTAGCCTTTGGTACATTGTTTAATCTGGTTGCACATCTATAAAATGAGAATATTGATTCTGGTCTCTCACCATCTCCTGTGAGGGTTTTAAGGGTATATATAAAGCACCTATAGATCAGTGCGCTCTACAGAGGTGCTTCAAAAGTGCAAAGTACTTTTAAATGGTCCAGGTGTTTGTTACGGTGGGTTGTGTTTGAGGGTTAATTCAGCTAACGACGCTCCACTTTTTATAGAGAGGATGCTTGGAGGCTTCCAAGACTGCCCTGCGATGGAGTTAGCAGTTGAAAACAGAGCTGGGAAAGTCAATTCAGCCATTGCTCAGGTTAAAGCGAAGATTGCATTGTTACACCTTGAGTTGTAATTCTGAGGACCACTCCAGTGGAATGTAGGCTGTATTAATGTGCATCAGTTCTCCATACACCCAGCTGGTCAATGACTACATTGATCCGATCCTGTGTTTGCTTTCGGAGGATGCTACAGTGAGGCAATAGAAATCATTAGGACTTGTGATATTGAAATCCTCCTGGTGCTGGCAGACATGGAGCTCGCATTTCACATGCTGTCGCGGCATCGCAAGAGCAGTCATGTCTAGAATTCTGAGTTTTAAAGTTTTTGTTTGTATTTTTGTTGAGTAAATCTACATTGGTTTGTTCCTTTCTTTTGCACTGAGGTTATTTCACTGAGATCATGCCATATGGGCATGACATGTCATCCGTTTTCTCATGTGTTGAATGTGATACTGGGTATGACATTACGCCAGTTTCTTGCTTTGATGCTCGATTTCTACTTATTGGACCCCATTGAGACCGACCCTAAAGACCATCCTTTATCTCTACAGATTGAGAGTGCTGTAATATATGATAAAATATATTTACAAACTTGATTACAATAGATATGCTTGAGCATACGTGAGAAAAACTGGAGCTTGCTGGTAAACCCAAAATCTGCCTCGGAAGGTCTGACATAGCTCTGCCAAAAACTTGGGACCTCAAGGTTATACCATTTCATCTTCTTGAGGACTCTGACCTTCTTAGAAGTTGTCACAAACATTTGAGAGTTAGCCAGGGTTTTTGAACCCTCACTTTTTCCAAGAAGATTTTACAAATGTCAGGGTGTCAGGACACTTACTAAGCTTCCAGAGTTGATATCTTGCTCATTAATAGTAGTAATTTGGTCATTAAAAAAAAGTTTATGAGCCCTTCTACAATGCAGAGACATGGAGCAGAAACCAGTTTTTGTTCCAATCTAGGCATAAAGAGTCTGTTCCAAGTAGAAAATACAAAGAAACGATGTGACACTGGTTAGTTTTGGCCATCTGCAGCCTCATTATTGTCCAGTTCTTTAGTATATTCATAAAGGGAGAAGGTGAATATGATCTAGAAATCTAGAAATTTGGGTGAATAATCTAGAAATGAAGAGTTGGAGGCATGAATTGAACAACATTTAAAAAGCTGCAAGTTTAATTTGGAGAATATAGCTAAGGAAGAAAAGGCAGAAGTGAAAACAGAGGAGAAATTTGAAGTGGAGAACGCTCGCCCAGTCATGCAAGTAACACGCCCCACTACACACACCGAGTACCATATGCTAATAAATCTGTGTGCAGGAAGGGATGTCGTCAACAGGTCGTTCCAATTTTCAAGTAAGGTTTGTCCTTGCAGCTTTTCTTCACACCTCTCCTGATGGCTGCAGGATGAAAAATATAAAGAAAGCGAGTGGTAGAAACAAATTGAAAAATGCCAACCCTCCCTCTAGCTTAAAGTTTCCTTTTGAAAAATTGCTAAAAAAAAAAAAAAAAAAAATCTCCTAAGAAGAACGTTGCTGACTTGAGGGATGGAAGAACTAGAGTCCGGATGCTTTAGGAAATGTGTCAGGCTGTTGGTAGGTTATGGAGCTGAGTCAGCTAATCTGGATATATTAGTTCTCTATGGTCCTACCCCACCTGGAAATGGCAAATATTCCTTTCATTTCCTGCAGTGGACCTGAAGACGTGTTACGAGGTGGCTTTTTTCTAGATGATCCTGAAATAAACAGAAACTTGGTAAGAAAAGCTGTTCTTTGTGGTAACTCCACTGCAAAACCAAGGACTTTTGGATAAAGTTTTGTTATCACGCTGTTCAGGAGCAAAAGGTTATTGCAAGCGTTGTCATTCAGGTGAAACGCTAACCCAGAATCTTGACCGTTTGTTACTATTAAAGACCCCTTGGCACTTTTCACGAGAGCAGAGGTGTGAGCCCTGGTGTCCTGGCCAAATTCCAGCTTGGGTAATTAAATCCTGCCTTCCTAAAATCCCCCCTGTAGTTTCAGGCGAGTACAGTATTCTTCATTTCCTCTCCGAAACTGCTGCACGGAATTGCTTTGTGCTGGTAAACAGCTGCCGCATCTCACCCCAGAGGAATTGCTGCATTTCGGCACTGAGACTCTCTCTTTCTCTCTCTCTTTCTCCCTCTTGCACACACACACACACACACACATGTACGACACGGTATTGCCCTGGAGCACCCACGAGCATCCCTCCTTGCTGGCAGCGTTGGAGGCAGTAAGCGTGCAAGGCTTTGTCTTTACAAAGCAGCCCCAGAACACGTTCCCCTCTCTTCTTGCAATATTAGTAAGTCCTGCTCGACTTGAGGAATTCAGACTAAAAATACCTCGCTGTTTCTAAAGAGCCGGGGAGCTGAAGTGTTGCTGGTGCTGCTACCCTTGATTTCTGGATATTGGTCATACCTGGTAAATGGTTTCATTTTCTTTGCTGAGGAAGAAATCTCGAGTCCACTTCTACTGGGGCTTGTTAAGCTGTTGCCTTGGGGGCCAGTTGATCAGTTGTTAAGTAGTAAGCAGCTTTGGCAGTCAACAGGCATAGGATCCCCTGCAGCTACTCCAGCCTGCCTGTCCTATCATTCTTTATAGAGGTAGCAGAGTATTGTCTTAGAAGTGCAATAATGATAAAATACGAACAAGATATTGTTCATTCAATTTTGCATGTGGCGTTTTGGAAAAAGTGCGTGACATCTCTACGGGCATGCATACACGTAGTTACTCGTCAATAGTGGCTAGGAAAGTCCTGCTGAGAATTTTTTACTGATTTTTTTTTATTTTATTTTTTTGATAATAGATCAGGGACTCTAAGTGAAAAGACAACAGCCTGAGAATTGTGCGAGCTGTACTTGAGAGCTCCTCGGCTGTTCATTCTGGCTGCCATCACCGTGAAAAATTATTAGAAAATGTGGCGGAGACTGCAAGGGTTTTTTTTCTAGGCATTCCAGCAAAAATCACAGCCAGGCCACAGAGAGCCTTGCCTGATGCAGGGCAAACCCAACACGCTTTTATCTGACAACGAGGAAGTTCTTCAGTTGTAATGTCTTCCCTGAATTGTCATATCAAATCGGGTATTCTTATTTATTCTCTAAAGTGTTTTGACATACTTGCATGAAAGGTGTGATGTCTTCTAAGTATTGGGGGGAAAAAAAGTGCCAGCTCTGTCATTTCTCTCTTTTCAAAAACCTTTCAGTGGCTGCAGAAATGTCTGTTTTCTAATCCGTGTGCACCCTGAGAAATTTTGCCCGTCTGATTTTCACTTTGCTAAGTACACCGGCAATGACTCAAAGCAAGCTCGACAGATTTCTGCTTTTCACATGCCAGCAGGGTTTTTTAAAATGTATTTTATGCTGGGGTTATTTTGTTGGGTTTTTTGGTTGACTGAATTACCTATATTCCTTGAAATGGTGTTTAGTAATTCTCAGCGACTGCGGAGATGCCTACTGGGAAGTGGTCAACTGATCACAACAAACCCCACTGACTCCGGGCTCTCCTACTGCTTTAACTCAATTGCACTTTCTTATCCAAAGCCACATCTCTTAGGAAAATCCCAGAAATGCTGTTTGCTGTGAAGCATGGTTTTAATATTATCGCAGCTATTTGAAAAGACAAAAGATTAGAAAGACTGTTTGGTACTGAAGGAAGAAATAGTTTCAAGGGATGGATTTACTGAAAACAAGACTCACATTTGCTGCTAATGTTTACTTCATAGCCTATCTTCAGCTAAAACATTTCCCTCTTGATGCTGAATGTAACTTCTACAGATATGAAAGGGAATGTCCATTCTTCACATGTGTCTTGGTCTCCTACAGTCTGTAAATAATTACAGGCAAAATGGAAGCTTGGGAGTAGTTTTTTTTTTTCATTTTTTTCCTATATCGATAACATATTGTTGGATTCAAAGCTCGTTAAAAAGTCAGATGGGGACGTTTGGACTTGATAATGAAAAGACAGATTTTGAAGGAAGTTGGGTGTTAAAATCAAAGCCCCTAGAGTGGATCCATAACAAAAACACTGGCATCCTCAGGAAGGACTATGAACCTAGTTATGGTTTTGCATGGAGAGATATGTCAGCCATTTACTCTAAATGGCTGATATTTGTCACATGCGTCATGACGTATGATGGCGAATATTTTGTTACCCGTACTTGGTGAAAAGAGATCAGGCGAGATTTTCAGAAGTGGTCAGTAATCGCCGCAATTCGGTTTCTTGCATGCCCAACACAAAGAAGTAGGTAGAAGATGGAAAAACTTTAATAAGAAGGATCTCAAATTAAAATAGTTAATGGCACTTTATAGGCAGAGATCTTAATTTTGAAATTAGGATTCGCGGCTTTCTGTCTTCCTCTCTAGTGACTTTCTTCTGGAGCTGGTTCTTTATCACTGGGAACACCACAGCAGTTTGCTCCTTGCTCCATAGGAGGCCTCCAGCAGATCTATTAATATTCTGCAGCCCAGTCATTCAGATGCCCCATCTTAGGACAGCACCTTCTTTCTTTTTTTGTTTCTCCCTCCAAGAGAAAACTTTCTTTTTCATTTTTAACACAAACCCAAGCAAACAGGATTCCCCGGCTCTGTGACTTTAGCCCTGCTGGTGGCAGGAATCCCAGTCTAGGGAGCAGGATCCTCCCACGTTGGATCTTCAATACATCAAACGCCAATGTTGGCATTGTTTTGAGAGGGTTAACTAAGATTAATGAGGAAAGAAACATGAAGCCATGGAGGATCAACATTACAAATCAATGACTGAATAAATTTAATGTGTATTCCAGCTGTACTTTACCTGGCTTGAGACCGATTCTTAAGAGTGTATCTTTTATGTTTCTAAATAACCCACTAAGACAGGAACACTGCTTCCACTTTAATAATTCCTTATTTAAGGTTTATACAGTAGTCAATGTATTGATCGAGGAGGAATTTGTAGAATAAAAAAAGAATGCTTAATAAGGTACAAATAAACTCCTCCAGCTTTCTCCATTCCCCATCCTTAACATTTGCCAACTGAAACTACAATATTTTAATTCTGGAAGACAAAGTCATTAGAAAAATAAAACCAGACTTGCTGGGAGTCAACATTAGTTTGAAGCTTAGGCTTTGCATGGAGGAAGGAACTTCCTTGAAAGATGAACTCTTTAAATTGTATAGCTTTCTCTAACACCATTCAGTAACTTTTGAAAGCACCCCTTGTAGCAGCAGATGAAAAGAGAATGCATATTTTATTTATTTCTACCTAATTATTGCTCAGAGCAAGGAAATGCGACCTGTGTCTTTGTGAATTAGATCTTTGTCGTTAAACTTCACGACGGGGGCGGCTTGCTTTGTTCCTTTAATCAAAACGCTATTAGCCTTAAATTGCCTCTTCAAATTGCCATTTGGCTAGCAAATCTGACGAAGTCGCTTACCTCCCGATAATTACACGTATAAAGCCGGCGACAAAAGGAGACCTTTAACATGTCTGAATGGTTTCGCAGTCCAGCCTCATAATCAGATTCCAGAAATTGAACTTGCAGAAAGTTTGTGCTAGCCTTGTGGATTTTCATTTCAGATGTTGTCAACTCAAGGGCATTTGGACCAATCAATATCTGTCTGTCTTCTCGCACAGAGAAAGTTGGCTATTAGAAAAGAGAGGCTTACAGCAGGCTCAGCCAATACCATTAGCCCTAGCCTAAGGGCAGTTGTGTCCATGTGCCGGGGTAGGCACCTGCCCCCTCCCCTCCCCCACCATTAAGAAGGCCACTGGGGATGTCATTTGGACATAGCGGGCAAAGAGCACTTCTTTATTCTTTCTCTTTTTTACACCCAGACTTCACCAAAAATCAATAAATCTGTTCTTTGCTTATTTTCAGAACTTTACTTCAATATAAGCAAGGACTTTCCTTCCAGCTACAAACTCCAGTAGCACCAAGTCAGGGATTTTTTTTGTGTGTGTGTGTATTTTTTATTTTCCTTTCTCTTTTCCAATTTGAGAAATAACTGGAAATAATATCCACCCTTTCTTCTTTTCCCTGCTAAAGATTTTTTTAGAAGAAAGACCTTGATCTGCTGACTCTTTTCATGATTCAGCACTTGATTTTTCTCTCCTTGCTGTCCATTTACTAATGATTTTTTATGACCAGCTAATGAAATGATATATTTCTTTGGTTTTGCAGTCAACAAAGTTTTCTCCATGTTGAATTAGGTTTTTGCTGTTTTCTGTGTCACAGCATTATTAGTGACACTGCTGTTGATAATTCTTTAAATATGACACCATCACTTTTCAATTTTAAGCACAGCAGCATCGCTGTATTGGGGAACCAGGTATGCATCCAGGGAAGGCGTCAAGCCCATGCGTGAATTTTGTGAGATTATTTTTTTGAAAGAAACATTGTTTAATCTACTCTTTCTCCAGAATAAGGAAAAAAAAAGACAAATTAAGGGATGATTGAACTCAGTAACCCAATGGCCAAACCAAGTGGTGGTGGGTGTAAGTCTGGAGCCTGGATGTTAAGAAACCTGCAGGAGATGCAGTTAAATTGTCACGGGAGGGTTATTCTCTGAGAAGATGATGACAGAGGAGAAAAGGAGAGGGCAAAAGCAGAAATGCAGTTGATGTGGATGGCAACAAAAGCACTGTAGAGAGGGTCCACCAAAGAAAAGAAGAAACAGTTTGCAAGGAAAAATTTAGGAATCAATCTTGAAGACCAAAAGCTGGTGGTCAAAACTAGTGGAGGGAGCTAGTGATAGTGATTTCATTTGACAGATCTGTTAACAGAGTTCATCTACAGTGAGCTGTAATAGATAATAGATACACTAAACCTTGTCCTTTTGGCTATGAGAACTCAAAATGGAAATAGTTTTCTGAAAACAGGAGTATCTCGTCCTGTAGCGCTGTCCATTGAAGCCCCAAGTCCTAGAAATCTTGGAGCGGAGATGACAGTCAATATTTTGATCTTAAAGAAAGTAAATGAATAGTTAGGCCAGTTCATCTTTTCCACTGTGTGGTTATATTTTCCTCAAGCAATCTAGGAGCTTTGCTTAAATAAGAGACCTAAGATTTGGTTTAAGTAATATATTGAAGCTCTGTTAAAGTCAGCAAAGCTTCACAGGTTGAGACCCACTGCAGACCTGGCCTGAAACTATCAGCCTCTGAGGAGGACTCAGCCAGGAAAGACCTTGCTGAATTCCTATAAATATCATATCTGGGTACTTAGGAAATAATAGCAAGGAAAGAATGTTGTTATTAAATATTCTTCAAATGACCTGTGAGAACATCTTAAGGTTCAAAGCTTTCCATCACCCAAAGATCTCACAGATAGCCTTGTGAGAAGGGAAATGTTTTGACAGTTCAGCCAAACTCCTCTTGCCGTAAAGCAAGAACATCTTGGCTGAGAAGCTACGGCCAGTTGTGCTGGTTTGGGTTGGAATTTTTTTTAATTGACACTTTACCTGTTTTCAATCACCAGCAGGATGCTCCAAACAGGACCATTAGGACCAGGAAACTTTCTCACCCCACCATGGCTGGCATGGATTACGGGTGTGTTTCCATGAGGGAAGTGCGGCTGGATTCCCCAGGAGGTGGTAGGAAGACGTTGGGATGCAGAGAGCAGAGCCAACGCTATCCGAGAGGAGGTCAGTAAGTAAGTGGGAAAGGGGATGTTTCCTTAAGAGTGGATTTCCGTGTGATCTGTGGTTATGAAACAGACTTCATAACCTTCCTTCCTTTTTTTTTTTTTTTAAATTTTTTTTTCTCTAAAATGTCCAAGGTTCAAGTTTTGGGTTCCTCTCACAACCTGGCAGAACACGTGTATTTTCAAGTGCTCATGCTGGTTGATTGAAAATAGGAGTACTGTGCTAAGCAGCAGCATCTTGAGATCGCTTATGGGATTTAGTGGCATCCAAGGGGTGAAGGCTAGGATACTGGCAAGTGAAAACCTCCAGTGCAAAGAAAAGAAGGTGCATTTCCTATAACCCCTTGAAATAAGTGCATTTCATTTAAGTGGTTGAAATGTATGTGGAGAAAAATGGACCAGCAAAATTTTATTTACTGCCTAGGTTATAATGACTTGGTAGGATTTTTTTGAGACTGATGAGTAAAGGGGTAGACTCTGTGGCTCCTTCATCTCCAGAGCTCGAAATATTTCTTCATTTGAGTGAAGAAACTTGTTACGCCACTGAGTAGTTATTCATTGTGCAGATTATTGTTTTGAGCTAGAGCAAGATCTTTTCTTTTTGATATTTAAATGGAAAGAAAAAATAAATAGCATGTCCTTTTCAAAGCAAACATTTCAAAATGACTAGTCAATACCAACTATTAAAAAAAGAAAAAAGATAAGTCCCTTAGCTGGACTCCCACATTATTAAACTCTGAAGGAATTTTGTTGCAAACGTTGTGGAGCAAGATCCTACCCTTATACACCTGTCATAGCAAAAGATCTGAGTAAACCCATCACTTCTACAACTGCTATCTAAATGTCATTGTGATCGTGGAGTTATTTGGTTTAGCTTTTTGGTAACATTTATGTTTGTGCTCGTTTACTTCTTTGTATTTGCTTTGGAAGGAGCATTTTGGATTAATTAGATTTTGGAGTTAATATCCATGCTATGGGTAAATATAGGAGGGTCCCAAGTGAGCCCCATATAGACCCCATGTCCTGCCAGTGCTGCGATGTGCATTTCCACCTCATTCTTCTGCAGGCATTGATGAACTCTCTAATGCACACACGGTACTTGTCTCAAACCGAAGAGATACAGCTGTGGAAAGAGAAATATCAAATGATTCAGCAGCACTAGTTTCTTACCTGGGTGTTAGTTGCCAGTTCTGCTAAACCAGTGAAAGGCGATTTCAAATCCCAGACATTCATCTGTCCAAAGGTACAGCGTGTTGAACAAAAGGTACGAAATAAATTCAATAATGCATTACAAAACTGCAAAGTCTCCTTAAGAAAAATGTCATCGCAGAACTGTTTTTGTTCTATTATTCACATCCTCGTCAAAACATTTCACTTAGGTACATAGAGATCTTTTTTGGGTTTTTTAAATATATTTTAAAACTGGTCGTTGTCTGCTGTGGAGTTTGCTGCTATATAGACAGGAATTTGATTGTCATTAGAATTAAAAAGGCATATGAAATTTTATCTACAACCTTCTTAAGATGAAATATGTCCAAAATTAAAATTCAATAACAACGAGTGTAGAAATGGTTTAGAGTGTTAGAAGAGCCCATGATGAAAACAAGGTCCCATCTCTCAAACTTGACCAACCCTTTGTGTTTCTGGGTGTCCAGTTCTACACAGGAACCTGAGCTCTTAAGACTGAAATATTTCTTAAAAAACCTTTGAAGAGGTTGAACACTCACTTGACACATGCTAGCTATCTCTTTACTTTATCTGGAGATGAGAATCTTGTTTTTTTCTTGGAAGCTTCTAAATCCAGCCATGGCCTTGTCAATAAGTCAGTATTACAGGAATCTGCGGACGTGGTTGTCCTCTTCTCGTGTTGCCCAGCTCATGGCAACAGAGCGTTTCCAATTGGAAGAAATCTCAATAACTGTATGAATTAGAAAGCCCGCTCAAGCTGCTTTTGAACTCAAGTCTGTAGAAAATAAATGTCGTGAATTTGCCGCATAGTCTGCTTGTAGGGTCATGCTGTAAAGAGCAAGCATGGTGTTGGCTAAGCCAGGTGTGAATACAAACTACAGCAGGAAACGCGCAAATACATCTCAGAATATCCTCTAAAAATAATGTGAGTTATTTTTTTGCTAGGACATTTGGAAATTTCAGCATTAACGAGGCCTGAGGATAGGGACGGATGAAGCACCGGGGATGCAAACTCCCTCATTCTGTTTTGCCAGACTGGTTGACTTTTTAACCGTGCATGCAACCGCGGGCATGAACACATTTTTCTGTGGGTTCCCCAGTGTCAACCGTTGAGCACATTAGTGTCACTTGTGGCTGCAGCATCCCTGGCGCGGGTGCCTGTCTAATGGACAGTGGTGGGAGCCAGCAGACACAAACCCCCTGAGCTGGAGCCCATCAGGCAGCGAGCGTCGGATGTGTCAGCTCCGGCTTCTTTGCAGAAAATGTTTCTTATCATCTCCAGCCTCATTGCTCCCAGTGAGTGCGCATGCCAGCTTTAGTGCCTGCTCCACTTATTTCAGGTATTTTCGTGTCAACAGCTCGATAATAGTCTAAAGCCTTATTTTTTGCTGACAGTGGTAGGAAATGTTCTTCATCTTTGACCAAATCCTGACTTGCTTCATTCTTGTTCAGGCAAAACTCTGGTTGGAAAATCCCTGACTGGAACAAAGAATGCTAGATTCAGCCTTATTGCTTATTAACACTGCAAAAAAATTAGAACTGTAGAGATTTTTTTAATAATCTGACCCATCATCGGTCTCTAAGGAACTAGAGGAATCCATGTCTTAGAATTTTTAAAGACCTAATAAATAATTTGCCATAACCACAGGGTACCATGGCATAACGGAGCTAAGGTAATATTTAATTTGCTTATTTACAACATTAAGTAAAATATTCAGTTTATTTTTTTTTAATGTCTAGTAGTATTTATCGTGATAAATATTTGAAATCTCACTGCTCGCTTCTCAACAGATGTTCTTGGTGTGTTTTGGAGCCTCACACAGCTAAAATTATTCCATTATGCTATTAAAGCATAGAATGTGCAACATGCCATACACCTCAAGGCATTTCTCAGTTCATTTTTATCTTTTTGAATACCTGTAGCTTCCTTTCTGCGCTAACATTTTACTGCGAGCGTTCTCTCGTATCTGCCAGTTAACTTTCCCTTGAAGCCCGGTGGCCTCCTCTGCTCTGGTGGTCACTCATCTCGCCCCTCTCAGATCTCAGAAGGGGGTGCCAAGCAACATAGTGAATGAAATATCAAGCAAATTCACATCAAATGGCAGCATGACCCCCCCCCAGGTAATAAACAGGCACCCGGTGTAAAAATGTTCTGCACCGTAACGCATTGTCATTGTCCTTGGCGCTTCCACGAGTCCTTTGCATCGGTGGTGCCAAGGTGCCCGCTTGGTCCCCGTGCGTATTCAAGCGTGAGTAATTCGGATGCTATCCCTCATCATAGCATTGATGTTATGATTCTTAATTATAAATACAATGCTAGGTAGATGGTGGGCAGGGGAAAGGAGAGGGGAAGAAAGGAACAGCCGCTAGTAAGTGTTTTGTTGATGCCTGTAGTCTGGGCTAAAATACAGCTCCTGCTGCATTTCTTCCAGCAGCACAAGCTGAATCTTTTTTTTTTTTTTTTTTTTTTCCCCTCATTTGATACAGTGACCTCTCAAGTGCATCATTGCCCTGAGGGCTGAGGGCAGTCCAGCAACTGTTAAACCCCTTGGGTTGATAATCTTCTCCCACATTTGCCCTTAACACCAGACATACCACCATTAGCTACAGCTCCACTGGTGCTCATTAGAGCCGATCAATATAGACTAACATAAAGAATGCTGCTGCGCCTTCTGTTATTTTTCAGTTACTGCAGATTTACAGACTTTCACCTACAATACAAGGCTTTGCTGCTGTTCTATGTAAAAAAAGAGGATTTGAAACAAACAAACAAAAAAAAAAACCAAACAACCCAGACAGTTTTTATGAGATGCCTAAATGTTATTTACCTTGCTGCTCAAAACACCTTGTTCCTAGGAAGTCTACGGAAGATGTTCTGTACAAAATTCTGTTTGGATTAAATTACCGTCAAATTGCAACTTTTACAAAAATGCACCAATGAAGAAAGTCAGGCACATTTTAATGTGAAAGACTGTTTGAGCCTATAAAGCCTATGCAAATGCTTTCGTGAACTTGGCCTGATATTTTTACGTCCCCACGTTGAGTCCATTGGATAGTGATTGCGCTGCCAGTGGAAGGTCTATATGTTGAAGGCACATATGTAGAGAGGCTACAGCACTGCATACTACCACCAGCAGGTGTTGCCAAAGATCATAGCAAGAACAGCAACAATTAACAAATATATCATTCTTTTTCCACATTTTATCCCAAAGAGGCTTCGGAATGACTCATATACCACCCATGGCAATAGGAAACAACTAACAAACCATATGAAAAGGTACAAAACCCACCTAACATCTATTGGGCATTTTGCAAGTAATAATAGACAAATACTCAATTCAGTGGGAAGAATAAAATTTTTTACTTTTCATTTGTATTGGAGGGAAAAAAAAAAAAATTCTTGGGATTTACCAAAGGGTGATGAGATGTGAATATAAAAGTTGGGATTTCTCATGCTTTGTTCTGCAGTCAGTTTGGTCATTCAGACTTTGTAGTGCTGTTTAGGACATAAAGCAAGGAAAACATAGCATCCAGCCAACTTCAGGAAAATTTTAACGAGATGGGAAACAAACGTTTTATTGAGTATGAAGACAAGTATTAGTTATGGTGGATAAACCTAGGAACTCAAGTGATAGGATGGTTAAATGGATACTGCCAGTATGTTGAATTCCAATGAATCAAGAGTAGAGAAAGCCTCATCTACACCAAGTCTTTCCATATTACTAGTACTTAAGGCCTCCTGTATCTTCCTCAAAATGGTGACTTAGAGAGTTCAATGTTAATTGCTGAATGACAAGAAATTTCAAAATGTCCATTTGAGCTAAAGAAGTGATATATGGGAAAATTTACCTGTTTTCATCAGCTACATCCATCAACAGTTTAACTGTTTTCATCGTTCTCCAGTGCTATAGGCGATTAACTACTTCTGTTGAATAGCTTATTTATTCAAGACCTTCCTGAAGAGCTGAAAGGGTATGAGAATTTCATTTGTGAAACTGGGGATTTCGCAAAGTCCATTAAAGCACCTTTCCTTACAGAACGACACAACTTCTCCAGACGCGTCCTTTGCTTTAGAGGACCTATTTGCATCTTAGGTGTTACTTAGCGTGAGTAATGTGGTAGGACTGAGCCCTTGATGATAGGCTGATTAATGAAATCCGTTCTGCTGGGTGAGCATAATGGAAAATGTGATTCTGTTGGCTTCTAAAGTCTGAAATTCATCTCCATGCAAACGACGCACATTTTATGTATGTCATAAGCCTTCTACTATCCTTCTGCATAGACGGGGATTTCATCCGGTGAATGGAAGGGTGGTTGTTACATCCATTAACGTCGTTAAAATGTACCCAGTAAAGCCATCGTTTATGACATTGCCTCAAGTTTGAATCTTCCCTTCAAGAAGCACTGGGATAAACTTGAGGTAAAACAACCTGTGAATCAAACCTAAAAAAAAATTGCTTGAAATTGAGCATTTTTTACCAAAAAAAAATAAAAATTTGGTTTTAAGACTTTTAGTGAAACAACACTGGCAAAATTACTTAGGATATAACTTACAGAGTTAAAAAATGGCATCTAATTTCTAATTTGCACTTTTCTCACTCAGCTTGCTGTTGTCAGCCGTCCTTATTCTGAGTCTGCTAAATTAATGAGCTGTATGATCCGAGCTCCCCTGTTTATTTCCATGCAACTGTAAATCTTGCCCTTAAACTTCTGGTCAATTGGCTATGAGTTCCTTACTTCTCCCATGATGAAGACAGCAAAGAGCCATATTTTCCCAATCGCGCTTCGTTTCTGTAGTTCTTTTCTGAATTCCCTCCAACTCTTCCAGCGTTCATATTTCAAAGCGTAGGATCCAAGAGGGAGCGCATGTCTCAACAACGGGTTCGCAAATCTCGCTGACAGCAGTAATAATTCCTCACCACGCCCCCTCGATAGTCCATAATTTTCAATAATATCACAATATGGAGCTAACAATGACTGTCCTATGGAGAGTAATATATTGTGTGTTTTGATCAACAGGGAAAGGTTTTTAGGAACTTTCTCTTGTCAAAGCTGGATATATATTCCAAGCCCTAATTATTGACCAAGTTGGCACTTCATGCAACAGCGTCTTTGGTTGTAAATTAGCTGGTTTTAATGGTCTGCAGCAAGGCTTTCAATATCCTTTTTAGTGCCAAGTTTGAATGATGGAACTTGCTATAGATGCTGACACTTTTTATTCTTAAACACCTAACGTGCAATCTGCTCCCGAGAGTTTTAAAGGGTAAGATAAAATGTCAAAATTGTTCAAAAGTATCATGTATATTTTTTTTTTTACTCAGAAAGTTACATACTCAAAACTCTAATCAGTCCACCTGGATTTATGAAATCCCTTGTTATCCTAGCGGTGTGAAAACTGGACTACAGATAAAGAAAATGGTATTTTTATAGAATGGTCCTCGGAGATGGGAATGCTCCTCTGTTGTCAATGTAGGCCAAAGTGCTAGTGGGAAGTGCAGTACATGACCTTAGTCAATTAGCAGGGTCTCCTTAATCTCCTGGGATTACTTTGATCTGCAATATCAAGTCTAACACCTTAATGAAATTTTACAGATAGTCACAGAAGACATCCATGTAGCGAAAAAACAATTTCATTTTATACCTAAACTCCTAACACATGCTTAATAAATCCCCAGAAGGGAAATAATAACTATAACCATATTCAACGTAAATTTCACTTTTTTTTTTTTTTTCTTCACACTGTGTTTAAGGCTAGAGAAAAACAAGATTATAATAGATGGGACTTTGCTTGTGAAAACTGGGAACAGATCAAGCTGCTGATTCACTTTTTTTTTTTTTCTTGTGGAAAACATGTTATTTGTTGCTGTTACATTTTAAATCTCCTGAAATAAGGGTGATGTGCCAGATTTTAGTTATATTTGTTGTGTTTCAGCTATATGAAATTTCCACAGCCTATCACTATCCTGATTTGTGTATTCAGCCCTGCTCGTTTTAAAATTTGTGCTCATTCAAATCTTGTTTATCACTCTGGTCTGAACAGTTTTGGTGGAACCATTTGGACATCCTGGCCCATTTCTGACATAATTACGAAGTAGCTGCGTGACAAAAAATATTTGATCCGGTGTTGATTTTTCTTTCTGTTATCTTAGTCTGACCATTTCACCTGAAGATCTTGCAGGGCCCAGCTTGCAGGTATGCAGAAACACTTCAAGGGGATTTATTTTTTTTTTCTAGGAAAAGGCTCCAGGATTCCCTGCCCAGAAGTAAAATCACTTCACGGATTCACACTCTCTCGAGAAGAAGGGAGGGAGCAAAGGATGGGGTTTAATTAGGCCACAGTTTTATTAACTCAGTTTACCTGGGAATTGCACAGTGATAATTCACACCCTGGCCGCTTCCTTCCTTGCTGGTGGTGCGTGCTGCCACCGACCCCCTGCTGGTGCGTGCCCCTTGGGATGGGTGCTGAACCCCAAGGTTTGACCTTCTCCCTTCTACTGCTTCTTGCCTCTTCCAGCCTCGTTGGCCGTGGAGATACATCAGGGTCCCCTTCTGCTGTCCCTGGGCTGTTCATCAGAGCATCCTGCAGCCAATCTTGAGGAGAAGATCCTGCCTCTGCCCTCATCTCCAGCTTCCTTGAAAAAATCCCGGATGGTTTCCAGCTGGGACCTAAATGATCGTTTTGGATGCCCAGTGGTGGAAGAGCAGAGAAGAAACTACTCCAGCCACTGCTGGCCGCCTTGATGGTGATATGAGGAGGTACCAGTGGTGCTTGGGGGATCTGCTGCCCTGGGTGGGTGATGGCAGTAGTGGTGGTGGTGATGGTGTTGTCTCACAAGCAGAATTTGTTGTCCAGTGTGCAAG
This sequence comes from Pterocles gutturalis, assembly GCF_000699245.1. Taxonomy (NCBI): domain Eukaryota; kingdom Metazoa; phylum Chordata; class Aves; order Pterocliformes; family Pteroclidae; genus Pterocles; species Pterocles gutturalis. The sequence goes on along the minus strand of NW_010113546.1, from coordinate 309 downwards.
AAGCTAATACATACAGAGCCGAGATGTTATTTATTGCATATCTGCGCAGAGGTGGTAGTTCCACAAATCTAGCACACCCGGTTTCAGTCACCTTGCGTATTTACACAGTTCAAAATGTTAGTTCTGTCTGCTTTGCCACATCCTTCCAACTATAACTGGTTAGTTTTTGTCTCTTCTTAGCTGCAGTTGGTTGGTTCTTTTCTCGCTTTGATTTAAAAACACAGTGTTCCTGAAATTTACTACACGTGCGTGGTAAGTGGAGGAGTCTTAATTCAGGGGAGTTGTCCCGATGCTTGGAGGTGTGATTTT
>NW_010113545.1:1408-1738 GCF_000699245.1 Pterocles gutturalis | reverse complement strand
AGCCTGCAAGAGAGAGTCTTTGCAGGGGGCTTGTTCTCCGGGGTTATCAGGGGGCTGTCTTTGCTGGTGGTGCGGGGAGTGGAGGTGATCCCCCTTAAAGACAAGCTATTTTGGATATCCCCGTACAAGTTTTCTGATGTATTTGCTTGCACCTTCTTCCCCTGCTGTTTGGTGAACCCAGCCCCCTCTCCCCCCCCCCACCGGTCTCCCAAGGATGGATCATTCCCAGTGCCTTGTGACTATATACGCCTTGGTGGTTCTGCTGGGTCTCCGGCTAGAGCAGGGCTCCTGCCAGCACTATCTGCACATCCGACCGGCTCCTAGCGACAA
>NW_010113545.1:0-1342 GCF_000699245.1 Pterocles gutturalis | reverse complement strand
CCCTATCTTTGACCCCAAGGAGAAGGATCTTAACGAGACCTTGCTAAGGAACCTCATGGGCGGACACTTCGACCCTAACTTTATGGCTATTTCCTTGCCCGAGGACCGGCTCGGAGTAGACGATCTAGCTGAGCTGGACTTGCTGCTCAGACAGAGACCCTCGGGAGCGATGCCCAGCGAAATCAAAGGGCTGGAGTTTTACGACGGGCTGCAGCCGGGCAAGAAGCACAGGCTGAGCAAGAAGCTGCGCAGGAAGCTGCAGATGTGGCTCTGGTCCCAGACCTTCTGCCCGGTCCTATACACGTGGAACGATCTCGGCAGCCGCTTTTGGCCCCGGTATGTCAAAGTGGGCAGCTGCTACAGTAAAAGGTCTTGTTCAGTCCCAGAAGGCATGGTTTGCAAACCTGCCAAGTCCGTGCATTTGACGATCCTGAGGTGGAGGTGCCAGCGTCGGGGGGGGCAGAGGTGCACATGGATACCCATCCAGTACCCCATCATTTCGGAGTGCAAGTGCTCCTGCTAGGGCTTGCACTCACCTTCTCTCGCCCCTTCTCCAGCGGACTCACGTGGACCTTTGCTGCAACAAAAATAAAAGACATTTGCTTTCTGGTTAACGTTGTAATGCACTGTAACGTGTAGGAGAATGTATATTGTGTGTATATATGGCACCGGTTTAATATCCTATTAAAAGGTCAGTATTATACGTGAAATAATCAGCGTCTACTGTATTTTTAAGACTATTACCCTGATCGTTCCTAATGTATCTTTTTTTTTTTTTGTATTTATATTCCAGAGAGAAGTTGCTTCGCTTTGGCGAAGTAGATTTTTGTTGTTGTTTTTGTGGGATTTTTTTTTAATAAAAGGATTAAAAAATACAAACCAAACTTTTTGATAAGAAAACGTTTTAAAGCTATTTTCCATTATTCGGAAAGCGTGTGTGTGGGTTTTTTTTTTTTCTTTTTCCTTATGGACTTTAGATTTAAAATAAAAATGAATAAACGCCTAGAGCACAATGTTATTGTAAAGAGAGAAAACAGTTTGAATGACTTAATCCTATGTAAATGAAGAGTATCTGCTATTTATTCTTTATATCCTTGTAGTAAAAGTGCAGTGCAGAATTAAAGTCAACCACTAAAACACGAGCCGTTTGGATTCTGTTTGCTTTTTGGTTTTGGCCACCTTCGGGGGGGCTTTCTTCTCTCTCCTCCTCGTTCTCCACGCTCAGCAGGACGCTTCGTGGTGGCAGGGGGAGGTGGGAACCTGCTCATGACTCTGTTAGAAGCGAATCTTTGGCACCTACACCGCAGGAGTGCCCCGGGGATGCGGCTCCGCGTGTGGGCTA
>NW_010113544.1:0-11622 GCF_000699245.1 Pterocles gutturalis | reverse complement strand
GGGTTTGGGCCAGGGTCTGAGATCACCCTAGCGGGACAGCATTTGCTTTCCTCGCAGCCTTTCATTCAAACAATGAAACCGAAACTAATGGGTTTCTCCAGTCAGTTGCCAGTGACCGAGTGTGGCTGAACACCTGAGAGCAGGCGCTGCTCCTGGCTCTGGGTTCACACCTCCGGCAGCTCACTTCCTGTCACAAAATGGGTGGCCTGCTATATATAAACACTTGTTCAATATTTTGTTTGCAGGATGGAAGAGGAATTGGCAGCTCCTTCCACATCCACAGACAAGACAGACAGGTACAGTGGGAGTCAAAGTTGTTGGTTGCTAAAGCATGCAACATCCAGGGGTTATTTAGTGAAACAAAAAGAGATCACACTTCAAATAGGTTGTTAGGTTTGCAATTAACATGCGGATGTTGCAGATGCTGAAAACTTGTGTTCACCAGGAGTCTGCACAAATATAGTGCAACAAAAATCTTTCAGGGATTAATAAATGTATAAATATCAGCTGTTGTTTAGGAAGCTCTTGATCCGTGAGTGAATGAAGTGCCAGGGAAGCACTGGGGAGGTGTAGGTATGTGACTAGTGTGTCACTCTGAGCAGCTTGTCCCAGTCCAAGATCCTGGACTGGGATGGACCTTCTGGAAATGGAGATGCATGAAATACACTGAACTGAAACCAAGGCTTGTGTCTGCATGATGCTCAGAGGCAACATGCTGTGCTATAACAAGCCACAACTTAGATTTATTCTTCTTTTTCTTTTGTCTTAGCTAACATAAGAGTCTGGTGAAACAGTGCTTGGTGTTGTATTGGTGTGTGACTCCTAAAGCATGCTCTTTAGCATCCTTTGTCATATCAGACTCTGGTACCCCCTTCTTGCAGTGGTTCATTGAAATTCACCTGTCTGTTCTTGGTCATCAAAACTAAAAGTTGGTCCAGATTTAAACAAATAAAACCAAACATCCTTCCCCCCACCCTTGTAGTTCCAACCAGCGTAATGTATGCAACTCACTCTGATGTAAAGCTACCTAGGTTTTGAAAGTTAGATACAAAGTTTTCTGATTAACACAGAAACTAATAGAATCCTGTATTTTTTTTTCCCCAGTATGGATGTGGATGGAGAATCAAAGAAACTATTGGGTTTAGGACAGAAACACTTGGTAATGGGAAATATTCTGGCTGCTGTTAATGCCTTCCAGGAAGCTGCAAGCTTACTGTGAGTAGTAGAATGTTTTGTGTATTTTTTGTAGGGCTTGGTTTTCAGCTTGACTATGCTGGTGTGACTTATACAAGGAAAAAATGATTATTTTTTCTGTACCTTATGTCTGCTGCTGTAGTTACAACACAACTGAGGAGAGAATCTATGAACTACTTAAAGTTCAAGTGTTGGACAGTACTGTGTTTGACGTGCAATTTAGACAGCTTTTGTGATAGTAATTGCTAGTGTAGTTCCCTATGGAGGAAAAGGGATTTGATATTTTATTTTGCAGTGTCTGGTTCTGATGTAGTCTGTTAATATAAAAATAACAGGATAGTGTTACTTCCCAGTAACATCTTTGATAGCTTTGATCAGTCTCTGAGGGTGGTACCTCTTTGGGTTTTAGATTATTTTGCTTTGCTGAATGCTTGTGAGAGGAGCACTTGTTATTTGTTTGAAACAATGGCAGAAGAGTTAAGAGATGGATTCCTTCAGGAATTTTCAGCTTTCAGATTAATGTAGTCACATGCAAATAATTCTTCATTACTTTTGTAGGGGCAAAAAATATGGTGAGACAGCAGATGAGTGTGCAGAAGCTTTTTTTTACTATGGAAAATCTCTCCTGGAGTTGGCAAGGTATGCTAACAGTTTCTCATTTGATCAAGAGTCTCTCTGGGGTAATAAGATTTTAGCCTTGTATTGACAGGGTTATGCTGGAACTTCCTACACGTGGGGTTGCAGTGGGTGGGATGGGCTGCGGCATGGCAGCTTGTGCAGTTAAAAGAGCCAAGGGATAACAAACTTTTGTTCCCCTTAGAATGGAAAATGGTGTACTGGGAAATGCCTTAGAAGGGGTGCAGGTTGAAGAGGAAGGAGAAAAAGATGAAGATGATTCTGCGTTACCAGCTGTTGATGGTATGTAAAGCTGTTTGCCATGTTGTGGAGACACCAAGCTGCGTTTTTTGTTTAAAGGATCCAAGTTCAGTGTATCGGTACCTTGGGTAGCCTGGATCATTCTGTTGAAACTCTTAACCTCAGTGGACTCTTTTTGTTCTTCTAATTTTGCTTAAAGATTGAACAAAACTTCTGAAAGTTCTGCAGGGAGCTGGTCACTGAACGCATGTGTAAAGGGTCACCAGGCGTCTGTGTCCTGAAACACTGCATTCAAACTTGCTTGCTCTCGGCTTCACAGTCAACTTGAGCTGCTTTGTAACCTTGTAGCAGTACAGTGTGTGTAGTAGGGCAGGTCAGAGTCTCTGTAAAAGACCAAGAACAGTAACTGTTTTATAGTGGTAAGTGCTGAGATAATACAGGAATTCCTGTCAATCCAGGCTATTAAAATGCTGGCACCTCTTGCTTAGCTGTGACTAAAAACGCTGGCGCGCAAAACTGCACACTGCTTGAGCAGCTGCTTGCAATAATGCAGTCTGGGGAAGGGGAAGGGATTTTGCTTAGTTCCAGTTACTATGTTGGTTGTGTCCTAATTCCTTGTACTTTGAAAATGGAGCTTTTAGGAATGTCATCTAACATGGTGACAAACCAACACACTGGAGGGTCTGAGGGTGGTATTATCAGTGCCCGTTAATGTCTTTATCACTAAACTCGAAGAAATGTTTATGCTTCCTCAATCATGTAGAAGAAGCAAGGGAGGAGTTGAGAGAACAGGTATATAACGCCATGGGGGAAAAAGAAGTGGCCAGAAAGTCTACAGGGCAGCCTCCAGTACTAACTGCGAAGGACATCAAAGAGGAGGATGTTGAAATGGAAGAGGTCACAGAAGAAAAAACAAAAGAAGCAACTGCTGACAAGGAGGTAAAGCTTGAAGAGAAGATAGAGGCTTCTGTGGAAAAAGAAGTAACTTCAGAAGAGGAGAAGCAGCAGGTAGCTGTGGAAAAGGAAGCTACAAAAGAGGAGGGAGCAGAGGAAGAGAAGGTAGTAGACAAAGAGCAGAAGGTAGTGGCTGAAGACAAGGTAGCAGAGGCAGCTGAGGAGAAGGAGAGAAGGACAGAAGCATCGGACCAGGAGGCAAAGGCAGCTGCAGAAGAGGCTGAAGTTGGAGAAGTGTCTGTGGAAGAGAAGGGAAAGGTAGGAGAGCAAACAGAAGCAGCAGAAAAAGAGACAACTGTGGAAAAGGGAGAGGCTGTGGAAGCGCAGGCAGAGGCAGCTGTGGAAGAGAAGGCAGTAGCACAAGAAGTGACAGCAGAAGTGCAGGCAGCAGTCACTGTGGAGCAGAAAGAAGCTGCAGAAGGGGAGCCAGAGGCCGCTGAGCAGAAGAAGGTGGAGGAGAAACAAGAGCCAGTAGAGACAGGTGCAGAAGAGAAACCAAATGAATCCAAAGAGACAGAGTCCTCAAAGGAACCTGTGCCCACAGAGGGCGAAGAGCCATCTAATGACACAGAAGAAAAGGCTGAAGTAGCTGCTAAGGTAGAGAAAGAGGAAAAGAAAGATGACCTGATGGAAGACGGTGAAGGTGCTAAGGTAGAAAAAGAAGAGAAAGATGACCTGATGGAAGAGGGAGAAGGTAACAGTGAGAGGAGAAAAGTATTTGTGGGTGGATGACTTGATGGATTTGGCTAACAATGGGTAAAAAGTGTTCCATTCAGAATTTTCTGTTTGCCTTAGAATAAGGAAAAGGCACAGTAAAGGGGCCCTTGAAGGATTTTACATCCAAGTAAAGTTTCAAGGCATAGTGAATGGTCTCAGTTTCTCTAGACTAACGCTTAACTAACTGCAAAGCAAATCTGACTTGAAAGCAAACTTACAGCCCTGTGAAATGTGTAAGTAATGGCTAGGCTGGTGGAGAATACTGAATGGATGTGCACTTGCATGCTTCTGGGTTTATTGCACTAACCTTCAAATAACTTGAAACACAAGTTGCTTCTGGTCATAACCATATTTTAGTTAAAACAGTGGAGCAGAAAACTAGGAGCAGCTGAATACATAACAAAACAGTCAGTTTGCTTTTGGTGGTGGGGAAGGAGCTCTCCATTTCAGTCTCTCTGGTAGAAATCACAAGTGAGAATTTGGTTGGCAAATCTAGACTTAATTTGCCCTGGAACCTGAAGGCTTGTTGCTACTCTCTAGCACAGTCTCCCAGCTGTCTGGCTTTTTCTGCCATTCTGCTTCCCTGCTTCATGACAGCTGTTTTCAGGGTTATGTTAAAGTAACCTGGTAAAGCTTGTACGCTTTACTAAAGGATTACTTGTATGGTCTCAGTAGACCGATGCTTTCTATTGCACAAGTTAATTGATGAGCTGATAATTGAAACTTTCTTGTGAGTAACTTGGCTGCACAGGAAGAGCCTTATTTTGGGAGTGGCAGACTGAGTAGTTCTGGATGCTGAAGGGATTTGCATTGCTGAGCACAGTGAACACTTGGTGGTGGAGCAGCTGCCTGACAAAGTGTCTGGGCAGAGTATGACTGAACATAAACTAAGAGTAGTTATCCACTCCTCCTGTGAAAGGCTGCTTATGTACACATACTGCTGGTTTTTTTTCCCAACTTTGTTAGTGTGAGGACACTCCTGAACATCCTGGTCTGGTGCTGTGTCATTCCTGATGACTCCAACCAAAAATTTAACTTCCTGCCGTCTCTTCTGTTTTCCCTTTGATCAAGCTGTCCTCACACTTACAGGTTTGGCCCTCGCAGTGGTAGGTGTGTGCTTTTTGGGAGTTAGTTTAATGACCTCCTGGGTTCTCTAGTCTCCACCCCATCAAGCTCATATTATTCTGGAATCAGTGGTTGTGATGTAGGAATTAATATGTGACTTCAGCATGCAAGTCAACCAATACTCCTTCACTGCAAAACGTTTTCTACTGGTAGAATAGATCATGCAATGCTCCTACCCAGCATCAGAAGTCAAATCAATGCTACACAATAGCGGGTTCTCTAATAACATTTCCACTTAATTGTCTGACATGAGGAACACAAATTCAGAAACAGTCTTGTTTGTACACAGCTTGGCAGCTATCTTGCTGAAAACGTTTGTTATCTGTAGAATGAAGTCAAGCAGCTGACCAGTGCCTCCAGGGCTGCTCAGGATCCCATGGCTTCAGTGGGAGCTCACAATGCATTTGTAAGAACTGAATTCTAGGTAAGTTTCTGTTCTAGATAGTATGGAGTTAAACTTAAAAGAAGGACTAAGGTGGCCTGGAACTACTGTAGTCCACAGCGCCTAACTTTTTTTGCTGATGAGAATTTAACGTGCCTGTGCTCTTCTTGCCTCACACATCTAACCTGTCACTGGAAGGATAAGGGCTGGATGTAACATTCTACCTGACTCCACGTGAAGCAAGTGTAGTAACAAGAAGTGTTCTCATTCGTCTACTTTCCTTGTAGAAACAGAAGAATCTGAAGAGGAAGATAAAGAAAATGATAAAGCTGAAGATGATAAGGAGAATGAATTGGCAGTGGAAGACAAGGTGAGATTGCTGCGCTCTGATACTCTTGGAAGAGCCCAGGATTTGTCTGGACATCATGTTAATGCCTCTGTGAGAGCTCACTTGTATTTCGTTTAGTCCTAAGTAGGAAATTTTTTTAAAAAACAATATTGCCTTGGGAAGGGGCAGCATTATGCTAGTCTGCATTGTAGGATCTTGCTTAGTTCTGTCTGTAAACTTGGGCTTGTCTAGCTATGCTGAAACAAGTGCTTGCACTCTACTGATGAGTAATGCAGCCTGGTAAATGCAGGGGCAGGTGGGAAGAGTTGCTTTAGCTTGTCAGTGAAGTTAGTTACTTGTAACAGTTTATTCTCTGCTTGTTTTGCTGTCTCACGGAGTGCACTGAATGTGCCCGGTCCAATAAGCCATGGTTAGGATGGGAATTTAATGGGGAAGTGTAGTGCTGCTTAAACCTGTGGCTTCACCTTGATGTAGCAGTTCATACACCTGGAAAAAATCTGAAGCTCATTAGTGTGGTACTAAGCGTGCTATAGACCTGAACAGAGAATCTGCCTGGGACTATTCTAATGGAGTTCAAAAGCTCACTTAAAAATGTGGAACATAAACTCCTTGGTTTAGTTTTTGGTTCTGGTGTTCTTTTTCCTTTCAGTGGTAAGCTCTTTACCTCTTAAAGAAGTTTATTCCTGGACAACACTGCTTAGAAACTTATGTTGTTGTTTGATGTGATATGTAAAAAGGCCTTTCATCTTTAATGCATTTCTAGTCTTTACAGGAAAGTGAGGAGGATGAAATTGGAAATCTTGAGCTAGCCTGGGACATGCTGGAGTTAGCAAAAGTCATCTACAAGAGGTAAAGGCTTAAGTCCTAATTTGAATATGTGCTGGAGAAACTCAATAGTAATCAGGGTTGGCATAAGCAATTAGTGGATGTGGCATATTTGAATCAGGATTTTTGAAAACTGAATTTTTGTCTTGATTTAGGCAAGAAACAAAAGAAGCTCAGCTGCACGCGGCTCAAGCTCATCTAAAGCTAGGAGAAGTTAGCATTGAATCTGGTGAGTGTTGTGCATTGTCCTGTACAAAATGTTCAGTTCCACATTCTGTCACTCTCTTGTTTCATACTTTAAAGTGAGCAGAGATGAGTTAAGGCAGTTAAGATGAAAACAAAATAATAAACTTTAATTCCAATAGTGCAGCTGTGTGAGCAGCTTTGGAATCAATGGATGAAGTCAGTGCCTTAAACAGGGTATTCCGTGCTTTTCCAGAATAGTGGAGGAAAGCTTGGAGTAAGAAGTAGTGTGCTACCAGATTGAAACCAGCCCTGTGTTCTGCTTTATAGATGAGGTTTGGTTAGCTTCAGAAACTGAGAGACTCTTTCCTTATTGGAGCCGCGAGTCACTGAGCTCAGGAGGAGATGTCAGTACCATGCTGCTTCCAGAACATAAAGACTGCAAGTGAAAAACGGTTGACTCTCAGACTTCCCAAAATACCAGGGTATGGGCAAGAAAGACTAATGTGTTATGCACCAGAAAAGAGGAGGAAGCAGGCAAGCCCCACATTGGTGCTTTCTGCCTTTTTTTTTTAAAAACATGTTTTAATCTTGTTAAATCCAAGTAGGGTGTGATCTTCCTCTGTGGCAAGCACTGGGAATAATCTGGCAGCTTTCTGGACAAGGGCTACGGAATGAAGGTTGTGTTTTATGTCACTGGAATACGTTCAGTGGAGAGCTTGACTGGAAGGCGGCAGGGGACTGGCCTTAGCTCTAAATTCAAGTTGCAGTGTTGACCAGTTACATTCAGTTCACGGTAGCAGGTAAAAGAGCAGATTTGTGCCTGGTTTTGACTTGGCTGCCTGGTTTACTGTGTTGTGAATAGACAAAGCGCTCTTGAGAGGACTGGAGGAACTGGACTCTGAACAATCTTTCTGTTGGATTGTGAGTGTCACTTGGTCATCTGAAAGCAGCCTGACGCTGAACTGAACTGCTGTGTTTGGTGGTGGTTCCGTTTGCAGACACAGAGTAAGGGTTTACATCTTGCTTGTTTGGATGAATGTGTGTGGTTTGTAAAGATCTTATGACTTTCTCCTACAGAAAACTACACACAGGCGATAGAGGAGTTCCAGGCCTGCCTGGCCCTGCAGCAGAAGTACCTGGAGGCTCACGACCGCCTGCTCGCTGAGAGTCACTACCAGCTGGCGCTGGCATACCACTACAACAGCCAGTTCGACGAGGCAGTTTTGCAGTTTGGTAAATCCGTAGAAGTCATTGACAAGAGACTGGGTGAGTGGATTTCTAGAACTTCCTGGCAACTAAAAGCTTCCAGAAGCCAAAGCAGACTTTGTTAAACTGCCCTAAAAGTTGTTAGATTTGCTTATTGCCTTGCAATGCTGTGTTTGCTGGTCTGAAGTGGTAACAGGCTATAGTGATGTCAGATTTGTCGTGACAGACACTTAGCTGTGGATATTGATAACTAGACAGGTGCCTTGTCTTGAGGCTCTCTGCCATGATGACTTTGATCCTAGCAATGCTTACGGAACGGATAAAGAAGGCAGAAAGTGGGTCCCCTGACGATGAGAAGGAGATTGAAGAACTGAAAGGACTGCTTCCTGAAATTAAAGAAAAGATAGAAGATTCAAAGGAGTCTCAAAAGAGTGCAAGAGTAGCTGAGCTGGCACTGAAAGCAACTCTGGTTAGTGCATCCTTTGGTTTCCTTTTAACCAAACATTCTTCCAGTGAGACTTGAAGTAAACCAGTAAGGGGAGGAGCTCAGACTTGATCCTACAGATGGGGGCTGGTGGTTGCTCACAAATGGTGTGGGCTGTGATGGTGAGAAGAAAGGTGAGGCACCTGACATCTAAAGAGATGATAGTGAGGAAACCCACTGACAATAATTGCTCCAAACTGAACTGGGATTTGGAAGGCTTCTGTAGCAATTTACTGTGTCAGGGCTGGAAATGAGTCAGCCAAACTTGAGAATGGACCAGGCGGTGGCTCACTGGGCGAGCTTTCATCTGTCTGTGCTGTGTGTAAGCGTAGGAGCAGAATGCAGTGTTGAGACATGAAGGAGTTGGGTTTTCTGTCCCTTTCTAAACTAGAATACGTGGTTGTGTGTGAGCAGATAGCCAGAGTTTGTTCCACTGTTTTTCTTTTGCTTTTCCTTAAGGTTGGAACTACATCTGGCTTTGCACCAAGTGAAGACAGTGGTTCGGTTTCAACAGTAAGTTGATTTAAGATGGATGTTGATAATTCCTGTCTGCTCTGAGGATTACTGTTTGCTGTTACTCATGTGTCAATGTCTGTCTTGTAATAGATTCCAGTAAGAAAAGCAACTGATGGTGCATCCCAATGTGTTACAGACATCTCTCACCTAGTCAGGAAAAAGGTGAGTCCGGAAATTATTAGCTGAACAGTTTGTTAAAGTACTGCTGGCTTGCTCTGTGTGATTAGATTTCTTGGCTTAAACCTTTTTTCTATAATGGAAAAAACACTCTAGAGGTAAAACCAGAGATGGTGCCTGAAACCCCTTTTCACTGGGAGCCAGTTGTTCTGGGAACCATCCAGCCTCCAGGTGACAAGTTCTTGATGATTTGGCACCTTGTCTGACCCACACTGCTCTAACTTCTGAGCTGAGTGACTTCTGCAGGAGTTCTCTGAACAAGTGCCCTCCTCTGCTGAGGACCTGCAAGGAGAGCTGGGTGGCCTACAGATCTTAAAGGGCAACTAACCAGGCTGAGTTGGGTTTCCCACTTTCGAAGTGGAAATGGAGAATTGAACTTATTAGACTGGCTTGGCTATTCATTGGTAGTAATGCTGAACTGCCTCTCACTGAGATAATGCTCCCTACATTTTATTAGGTTCCTTTAAAGGTATACATTTTTTTTCTAGAGCTGTTTGCAAATAGAACTAAAATAATCCCCCCTGGGATGTTAGTTTTTGTTTTGTGTGCTGCTGTGGCACAGCCTGGCCTGTGTTCTCTCAGCCTCTTCCAGTTCAGGTTTCCCTGGAGCAGCTTTGATCTGCTTCACACAGATGACTGAAAATGTCCCAGATGCCCCAAATCTACCCCCTGCACTGATAACCTGGCTCAGCAGTCATGTGTTTCCTTGCCAAACTATAACTAAGGATAATCCAGCACTATAGATACCAGCCCCTAACTAATGTCTTCGCTGGAAATCCTTTGTGGTTGAGACCTCTGTTAAATCTGAATTCTTTACTTATGTATCTGTCTTGAACCTGGCAAGTAGAGGTTGAATAATGTGCAATGACATCTAGATGATAACTTTATAAAAAATATTGACTTTGTACATAGTGAACACTAAACAATTTTATCTTCAGAGGAAACCAGAGGAGGAGGCTCAACAGGGAGACAATGAACCTAAGAAATCTAAACCAGAACCGGCTGTCAATGGCGGTGGTGGTGATACTGCCCGCAGTGGGAATGAGGTTGCAGAAAAAATGGAAGAGGAGGTGGGCAGCTGAGTCAGGAGTCTGGGCCATGGTTATTGGTTTTTTTTTTTCTCTGTTTTGGCATGGTTTTCTGCCTGGTAGCTGTACTGGTTTTATTGCCTGCTGGTTTTCATAAAGCTTCCCCGATGCAGTGGGGAGTATTTCCCCCACGGACAGGATGCATGTTGTACCCTGGTGTCTGACACTGGGCTAGAAAGTCACCAGGTGTGGAGACTTGCAGCCTGTGGGGTGGGATGGACACATGTTCTGGGTGTTTGAGTGGGGCTGAACTACAGCACAGAGCCTTTCCCCCCGAGTATTTTTTGGATACTCCTGTTCTTTACTACTTACACCTGGGCTACAGTCGTTAATGTCAATATTCTAGAGTAGTGTTGGGCTCTGAAGACCAGCAAAGCATGTGCAGTTAGTTAAGTCTTCAAATCACAGAAACCTTGAACTGCTGCATGAATGGGTGCTGGGAGGCAGTGTCTTGTTTCCGAAAAACAAACCCTTTTCTTTTCTTTTCTTTTAGACAGAGAAAAGGCCACAAGCAGAATCAGGGGCTGCAGTTGAAAGCACAGTATGATAATTCTTTAACCTTGGACACTCCTCTCCTTATAAGGAAAATGGTTTTGTATATAGTGTATTTTTTCACTTTTTGGCAACTTTTGTATGACTTCAATAAAGATTGTAAGCAAATGTTCCTTGTCTTGGCCCTTGTGCTATTATAAGCTCCAGCCTTTGCTCCTCTGTCCCCTGGGGGTGCAGCTTGTGGCCTTGCTGTCCCTGTACCCTCCGTGTTCCCATCCACACCTGTCTCCGGTGGCAGGAGGAGGGTGTGTGCTGGGTGAAGCAGGGCTGCCTGGAGAGCAGTATGAGAGATTAAATTCACACCCGTCTTATCTATGGTTTTGGGCACAAGCCCTGTGCTTGTATCTCTGGTTGTGTTTCATTCTTCCCAGGCTGACCCTGATGCAGGTTCCTGTGGGGCCTTGAGCAGCCTAAACATGCTGGGGAAGGGCGATAAGGGCTTGCCTGGGCCCTGGGCCCTGCCCCCTTTTAAACAGCCAGAACCCTGTTAGGCCGCGGCTTTGGCTCTGCTCAGCCTCCCCCCACTTTATCTATCTTGTGTTCATGCAGGTGGACGTGGAGGGTGTGTGGGAGCAAGGGGGCTGGGTCATTACAGTGCCACAGCTGTCTCCTGAGCCAGCCTCTGTCCCCGCATGTGCCCAAGGGGGTCTGGGACAGTGCTCTGGCACAAAGGGATGTGGTTTTTATATAAGTATTCAAAAAGAAAAAAAGGCTGAGAAGCAAAGAGCCCCAGGCTCAAGCCATTTATTGAACAACCAGCAGGGCCCTGGCCAGGGGCTGTGGTCACAGCCCACCCCCAGCTCACCTTCAGGCACGTTTGTGCTGTGCCGGGGGCTCCTGAGCAGGAGGGGGGTCCTCCAGTGCTGCAAAGGGGATGAAGAGGGGAACAGGGGCACAGCTGGGGCCTGGACCCTGCAGAGGCCTGGGGGGCTCCTGGGGAAGGAGAAAAGTGGCATTTACAGGAGCAGGGTCCTGGCAGGGGCCTGTGATG
>NW_010113543.1:0-8161 GCF_000699245.1 Pterocles gutturalis | reverse complement strand
TTGCAAGTAATGGGTGAATCAGACAGCTGACGAACTGTCACACAAAACGTTCAGAGAAGTCACAATCCTCTCAAAACAGTCCCATTATGCCAGAAAGTAACAGATCATAGAATCATAGAACAGTTTGAGTTGGAAGTGACCCTAAAGATCATCTAGTTCCAACCCCCTGCCATGGGCAGGGACACCTCCCACCAGACCAGGTTGCTCAAAGCCTCATCCAGCCTGGCCTTGAACCCCTCCAGGGATGGGCCATCCCACAGCTTCTCTGGGCGACCTGGGCCACTGCCTCACCACTCTCACGGTAAAAAATTTCTTCCTAATATCTAATCTAAATCTCCCCTCTTTCAGCTTAAAACCATTACCCCTCATCCCATCACTACACCCCCTGATCAGAGCCCCCCCATCTCTCCTGTAGCCCCTTTTCAGCTCTGGAAGCTGCTCTAAGGTCCCCCCGCTCCAGCCCTCTGATCATTATGAACATAAGGAAGGGCTCTTTGGGTAAGACCAAAGGTCAGTTCTAGCCAGTGCCCTACCTCTGCAGCGCCCAGTAGCAGATGCGTAGGAAAAGATAAAAGCAGCACTGTGTCTGTGTATCCTCCCGGCTTCCGGCAATCTGGAGCTCAGCAGCTTCCGGACCCAGAAGTTTTATCTTGATAGTTTTCTCTTCCACGAATTTTTCTTGTTGCTTTTTGAACCCGTCTCGACTTTTGGCATTAAAGAGCATCCTGTGACAATGAGCGTTACAGTGCATTGCGCGCTTGGTGAAAATGTACTTTTGTAACTTTTGAAACCTGTTATGTGACTTGTTATGAAACTGCAGTATGCAGAGTCACCGAGCAGCAGAACTGGAACTATTTGGTCCATGTAACTGAGAAACGCTGCAGTGCAGAAGCCTACAGAGAATGCATGGCACTAAAGACGTACCGCATGTTTGTTATTTCTCACACCGGTACCAGCAGAGGTGCAAAGAGAAGAAATCATTGTACTGAAGAACACCATTGCTCCTAAATGGTTAAATAGTCTAGAAATGTTAGTGCAGGGAACAGCAGTCTGACTGTGAATCACTCATTCCCATAATTATTATTTCTGAAAAAATTCTGTTTTATTCTTCCCTTGGAAGCTCAAATGCCTTTTATAAAGGTTCCTGACACATCTAGGTTTACATTCTCAAAAGCACAATCAGAGTCCTTCCTTGAATTCAAATCTTAACTTTGTGTGGAGTCACGTCTTAGCAAGTTAGAAATACCTCAGGCATTCAGCAAAAGACATTCTGTATCATGTTCTGCTCCTTAACAGAGAAAATGGTATGATACTGATTATAATAAAGTAAATACCACCACATCACTGAAAACTAAACTGAGTTTTGACAGATAAAACAGCTCCATGTTCTTTGGCATTATTTCTATTAAATCAAAACAAAACAGAAGATATGCTCCTTGGACAAAACCAAACGGTCTCTTTGCAGTTATGAGATCCCTTTTCACTTGATTTTCTTTCAGTTGAATCTGTTCCTCACATAGCTGAATATTTGGAATTTGAGCCTAAAATTACGTGTGATTGCTGTAATGGCTATGCTGTAAGAGCAATTCATGGAGATACTGGCCCACTGCTGTAAGACACTGAGCATCTTGAGCTCTCCCAATCTTCCCTGGAGATAAAATTACTCAAGTCCTGATTAAACAAGTTATTCTTAAGCATATGCATAAATCTTTTTAATTTCAATAGGATTTAAGTTTGTGTTTGATTCAGAATATTTGTGTATGCTTTGATAAATTACAGTCCATGGCTCCAGGAACAAACCCTTTAGAAATAAATACTTAAGAGCTGCACACTGTGAGTGACAGCCTTTTTTGAAGGATTACCAGAGAAAAAAGTACTTTGACCATAACTAGTTTGAATTTTGGATACTGTGATTTGGACATTCCCTGGGCTATTTTTTTAGCATTTGGCTGTGGTGAGAGACAGAAATTTAAGGGCAAACTTCCCATTCTCTGTGAGTATTTGGTAAACTGATGATTTGATCAAAATACTCTTCTGTGTAGTGCTTCATCTATGGAATCACTGATGGGGTGAACCATTCTAACAGTTCAAAACTTCTGTGGTTTTGCAAGCTCGGTGCATCACGAATGGGAAATGTCAGGTCCAATGAAAGGTGGTCTCACTGCTGAGCCCTTGTAAAATGTGCAGCTCAGAGCTGGAGCTCCAGTGGTATACAAACAGTAATCCCGCATCTGTGGATGCACCAGGATTTATTGACACAAGCTACTTCACAACTTATTTAGTGACCCATACGAAAATCGGCAATAGATAAGTATTTTTTTTTCCCTTGATGAAAAAAAAAACAAACCCAAAACCCAAGCATTTTTAGTGACGCACTGCAGGAAATGAAGATTGTGTTTGAATTATAGCAGTCGCAGAGGAATAGAAGTGTTTCTTTCGCATTTACAAGCACACACAAGCCCACCTTTTCAAGATGCTAATTATGGCAACAAAGAAGCAATAAGAAGGACCTACAAATTTTCTCTGGAATAGGAGACACTTTACATCTTTTCACCAATAACAGCCATCCTTTCCTCTTAGTGGAAACCAACCTCACTTTTAAGAAGGGAATCAGAATTGACAAAACAGATGCTATTCCCAAAGATGATGCTGGCCTCAGACATATCTTGTTAAGAATAGGGACAGCACTGCTGAGAATTAATCATTCTCACAATCAGAAGAGGCTTCCCAAACCTCTTGCATGTTCTCGGAAGTGCAGATTTCCTGGGACACTACAGAAATGCAGTACGGTTCCCATCACTGGCCTTGGACAGCTCTCACTAGCTCCATGGTCATGTCTTTACTAATTACGTTCAACATCTGCAATGTATATTTAAAACAATGGCATTTGTCCTTGCGGACGCTGTTCTTTACAAAACGACATTTGATGTGATTTCCCAACAATTACATGGGAAAGAGATCTACCACGATCCTCGTAGACCACAATCCATGGAAGGAGGCTAACTTTGGGAGAGGACAAAATTAAACTACAGTTCTTCTGATAGGAAACACGACATAGAATGGACCCTGGGGCATGAAACAATGTATATTTCCTATAGCTTTTCCCCCTCTGCCTGCCCAAGCTGTAATACATTCTCAAGAGCTGGCCATAGCATTAAAGAGAAGTATTTGAAGTGACACAGCCTGAGCATATATTCTGTGTGATCTCTTGGCGAGTGGGATGATCAGGCTGTTTAGATGCTCATCTACAGACGGGACATTCGAAGCTTTGGGGACAGGCCATCATTCACCATACTGGGTGCCCTGGATCAGGCTGTTTAGATGCTCATCTACAGATGGGACATTTGAAGCTTTGGGGACGGGTCATCATTCACCATACTGGGTGCCCTAAAACGCTGTTAATCCAGGGCTATGGCTGTCCAGATGCTGAAGAGTTAAGTGCACAGCAGCTCACCAGTGCAGCCCAGCTGGTCCTGACTGGTGACTGGAAATGTTCCCTTCAGGAGGGTGCTTTAGTAAGACACAGAGACGGTGAAGATCAATTCCAACCAAGGGGAAGCTTCAAATGCTGATCCAGAGGTGTGTGTGTATAGAGGAATTTGAGCAGGGAGGTGTGGAACTCAGTTTTAATGATGGTTTAGCACAATTAATTTCCTCGTTATGTGAAAAAAGGGCCATGTCTCAGTACTCCCACCATGCACAGCCCAGCCACAACCCTGCTCCCGGCTCCCTGGCAGTGCCGATGGGCAGTTCACAAGAAAAAGCCCAGGCAGAGGGTGTGTGTCGAGAGCAGGGACTGGTAGGGGGCTAAAGCAACTTTGATTGCAGAGGGATATACAGCAGCAAATATATGAAGGCTTTAAGCATGTTTGTAACCTCTTTCAGTGTTTTTCCAACTACGTACAACTGTTTCCTTCCTTTCTTCTACGTGAGTCTTGTCACATTACCCCTGAGGGGGAAGAGTGGCGTGGGCATCCATTGCTCAATCCCGAAGGGCAGCAGCAACGCTTGTGCTAAAAAAGGTGTTGGGTCCTACATCATTAGCACCAGTCACAGGGCATTACTGGTCCCTCTTGCAAAATCCTGGTGATGCTTTTAAACCGTTCATTGTTTCTCTTTGTTCAAAAGGTGAACTAAAAGAGGAAGTGACAATTCCATGTTAACCACTTCAGCTTGTTTCTAAACCCACTTCAGCTTATTTCCAAAAGAAATGATCTTGAGATAAATCCTATGGTGAAATCCGGCATTTTCATTTTTTAATAACCTGCTCATTTGACAAGGACTCATTCCTACGTGCCAGTCTTCTGATGTGTCACACTGGTTTGAAGATGTGTTGGCACTGCTGACATGCAGGGACTTCATGGAGGCTTATCTTCCTGTGGAAGACAGTATGTGCACTTAAGCTCCAACAGAATCTCTTCTCTTGGGATAAAGAGTTGCATTTTAAAGGATAATTCAGAAAGGACTGATTTTCACTGAGAAAACTCAGGCTTTCTAAATAAAGAATTGCCTAACACCACTGTATTTGTAAATCTCCTTGCCTTTATTTCAGCACTAATTACAAGATAAAACATGGCAGAAAATCTACCTCTCATAGGATTCCTGATTCTTCACCTTTGCTTATGTCTGATCATTGGACTTTTGTCTTTTGACTCATACTCTGTCTTATTCACGCAAACAACACTAGGTTTGTGCATGAGCTTGCTACCAAATGTCATTTTCCTCTGTGTCTTCCAGACGCTTAACATTTTAGGGAGGAGAAGGAGCAGAAGCATGTAGGTAAGGGAGACTCCACAATTTATAAACCAAGCACGCTCTGCAGACTACATTTCAGGTCCCAAAACGCAAATCTATCTAAACATTGCTGGTGGGACGCTTTGGGGCTGAGCAAAGCCCTAGCAAGACTGGAGAGCAGGGCTCATACCCCAGGACAATCAGTGCTGGAGGGAGACTCCACAATTTATAAACCAAGCACGCTCTGCAGACTACATTTCAGGTCCCAAAACGCAAATCTATCTAAACATTGCTGGTGGGATGCTTTGGGGCTGAGCAAAGCCCTAGCAAGACTGGAGAGCAGGGCACAGCAGGGCTCATACCCCAGGACAAGCAGTGCTGGTAAGAGCCTGGACCCCCCTTAGCAGCCCTCCTGGTAACTCTGCGCCTGGTATTTGTCCTGATTATGTCAGGAAAAGAGTGAAAACACAATCACCTCTAATCCCAAAGCCCCTCTTGCTATAGTATGGCTTCTGTGCAATTGTTCTCTGCTTGAATACCACTTCCGCCCATTTTTGTGGGCTGCAAAGCCCCCTTATGAATCCCCCCTAGAATAATTGAATAAATACACAGCTGGAGCAGTAACAGATGTAATGACATCAGTGGTCATTTGTTAATGAGTTACTTTGCTGCAAGAACGTCATGCCTTTGAACTGAAAGGAATCCAGACTGTATCAGTAAGGATTTAATTTATGAAGTAGTAATTTATTTCCTGAACGTCCCAAGAAAAACACCATACTGATTTGTTTCCTTTTAAGAAATTGGAACCTTTTCATTTCTAGGAGTTCAGATTAATTCACGGTGTTGTGACATCAACACCATCAGAAGCCACAACGTGCTGAAGCTGATGGGATCCTCAGGCCCCCCAGCAGCTGTGCCAGTCAAGTTACAAGTAGGTCTGGAAGCAGAGCAGTGAGCACCTTGTACCGATGGGCTCAGTAAGGGCAGTCTGTGCAACAAGTGCTCTCAAGGATCAGGGAATAGAGTAATTAAAACTGCAGGTTGTTGTCAGTAGCCAGGATAAAAGCTAATATCTGAGCTAAGGAAAAGAAACAAACAGACAAAGGTGAAATACCAAGAATGGAAATGCCTCTAAGCAGAAAGGTTGGTTTCACTTGTGATTATTAAGCATGCATTTCCCCAGAGAAATAACTGTCTTGGATTAAGTGATTTGTAGGAATCAGTTGCTCGGTAACAGGTAGCGAGGGAAGGTGGGGTGAGGGCAGCAGAGGTAACACAAGCTGTGCTCTGGTTTTCCCTCTCAGCCCAGAGCCCTGGGCAGCTGCGCAGGCCCCGTCAGTGCCTCCCGGCCAGCACAGGAGCACACACAGGCCATTTATCGGAGGAAATTCAGAGTTCCGTGCTCCTGGGCAAGTGGCAAGGGTGGGGCTTTCCTGTGCTTACGGGCTAAGATAACTGGCATTTCTCCCCCCCCTTTTTAATTGTTCTTCTGTGCTGTTTTCTATATAATCATTATTATCATCATAAATACAGACGTTATTCAGTTTCAGCCTGGGTTCTGTGTTTTTTCCTGTTCACCTCTGAGATATCTCTGTCTCTGTGGCTGGTTCTTTTGCACATTCTCCTCTCCCTGACACCAGGGACTTTTCTGAGTGATTGTAAACAGCTTCAGCAGCTTGACAGACTGCACAGCCCCAGTCACACATTCCTCCTGGACTTGCACACTGGAATTTACAGTTTTAAATAATTGAAGTAAACTATGTATTTCATATACAGCTGGAAGAGGAGATAACTCCTCTTAACTCCGTTTACCAGGCAGCCTCTGTTAGGAAGACATTTTCCATGCTAGAAATGTTTACAGCTCCTCAGGCAAAGATACCAATGGGAGGCTGCAGTCATCATGTGTCAGCATGTCCATACCATGACGGTCCACAAGCTGCTGATGTTCTTCTGTTTCTTTTTTTGGTGTCTTGTGGCTAAAGTTTGTCTTCTGGTTGGAAAACAAAAGAAGTGAAAGGCCACAGTGTGCTGTGACCTTGTTGCCAGTTACCAGTGCTGGGTCCTCTGCAGAAGAGTCACCAGTGCTGCTGTCAGGATGCAAGCAGGGCATTGCTCAACTAACCCATCAGTCACATCCGCAGCTGTCTGTGCACGTGATTCCTTTAACCTTTGCTTGCCTTTTCTTCTGCCGCTTCTGCCTCACAGATGGACTTTTCCATTCATGCTGCATTCATGTCAGCTTTAATATTTCCATCACAAATCTCTGCATGCTGTAATACATGCTGTAAATTGCTGTGCAACACAGAAAACCCTTTACACAGGGGCAGGAAGCGTGTTCTTTTCAACTCCGTGATCTCCTCACCACTGGAAGGATAGTTTGGGCTAACTGAAACCAAACCTACCCAAACCAGTTCAAAAGTCAGTGTGAACGTAACCTTCAATTTTGTCTAAAACATTTAAACTTATTTAAGATAAAGTGAAACAATCCTGGTTGAAATCAAAACAATCCTTTCTCAGGGCACCTACTGGAAGGCCACCAGACTGCAACTCCTTGCGAGTGCTGTGAGGCAGCTGGTGGGATCTGTTCGCTTTCCACTCCAGCTGTAACAGCAGCATTTGCACCACCAACACCGGCTGAATCTGCCAGCTGGGGGGCTGTGAGCTGCTGTTGGCCTGCAGGGATCGGAACAAGGTTTCTCTGCAAGGACAATCCAAGATGCCAGTGGTCCATGAAGAGACTGCAGCAATTACAATGTCTGCACAGCCTGATGATGAAACCTCTTGTAAATACACTCCTTTTGATACAGGCACTTAACTCGTTGACACACCATAAAGATTTAAAATGTACTTGACAAATTAAAACAGTAAAGTGAATTTTGAACTCTTTATGGCAAGACACTTAAATAGAATGCCTTGCTCTCAGCTCCAAACAGAGTTTCCTGCCTGTTGTAAGCTAATAACGATTATTCTTCCTGGACAAATCAAAGAATCTGTCTGCTGGTACTGACAGATGATGTGTAGACCCCATATTCAAAGCTCTTTCATTTTCAGGGTGGTTCCCAAGGGGTTTGGTGGTGCTTGCTTGCAGTTTTGCCTGTCACAATGTGCAAGAGATAGATGTGCAGGTCAGTTAGTGCGCTCGCTGTCTTTTAGGAAATGATCAGTTAAGCTCTGAGAATCAGGACGTCCATACTGCTGGGTGCCTGCTCAGGCAAGCCCTCTCCGGAGGTCTGTCTGGAGACTTTATCACTAAATAGGAACTACACAGATAACGGCACTAAAGAGTCTGAGCAGCCGAAATCCGGGAGGAGATCCCTCCAGCCCCACGCTTTCCCGGGAGGGCGCAGCGTCCCTGCGAGCTCCTCCCGGCACAGGCGGCCGAGGCGGCCACAGTGATATTTCCCCGGCTCTGGCGAGAGCCCCCGGC
>NW_010113542.1:22113-43731 GCF_000699245.1 Pterocles gutturalis | reverse complement strand
ATTTTTCTCTCCCTTTCCACGCTCCGGCTCCTCCCCGGGGCTCCGGCGTCAGCGGATTTAACCCTTGCGGGGGAGGGAGGCGAGGCGAGCTGCTGGGCAGCGGGCGGGCGGCAGCCAGGGCCCCGGCGCTTCGCGGGGGTGTCTGCAGGGAGGTGTTGGCGCTTCTGGGCTGTCAGGGCTTACTCTGATGTGTGCCGAAATGTAGAACAGCGGTGTCATGGCTGTCAGAAGGATATTTGAATAGCAGGGGTCGTCTCTCCCCTCCCTGCCCGCAAGCCAGTGATAAAGGCACCCTTACTAACAGTCACGCTATGTTTTGGAAGCTGATCGTGTAAGTAAGGTGATACAAAATTTACAGTTTAGTTCTGTAGATTAAAAAAAAAAAAGCCAGCTAAACCACCACAAACAAGAAAAAGCTAGAGCCATGACTTTTAACCAGCCTGTACTGTCATCTGGGGATATCTGACTTGTTGCTGCATGACCACGTGATCTGATGATATGCTAAGGCCTTCATATGTGAAATAGAGAAAAACACAGAAGTTGTTGGAAGCTTTACATGTGATGTAAGCTGTGCTGTTAATGACAAACATGATCTTCCAAAGTGTCCAAGCACAACTTAACATATTGTTGATGCTGCAGTTTCTGAAAGGGTGGAAAAACTGACAAAATTGTATTAAATCTAGATCAAATGCCTGTTCTATATCAATCTTTTTAATGCAGTTTTCTCTTTTGCTGTTAAGATCAAGCATGTTGCAAACATGAACTGTTGTGCTGATTTCAAACTTAATGCCTGTGGCTAAATTTTTAGATCAGCGTGAAGGCTTAGCCTGTAAACAAACAGGACATTTAATAATCTTTCTTTTTTTCTGTAAGCTGTGAGAGTGTGACTTCTGGTGACTTCTGTAGTGTTTTGTTGGCTTATTATGATGTTTTTAACCAAGATAAATTTAAGCCTGTACATGGACATGTTAGAAAAAAGAAAATTATTTGATTTTGGTTACTTTTGTTGGCTTTTTTCTTGTGTAGACTAAACACAAAGTTAGTAAATTTTTTGCATCACTCTTTTTAAAGTAGTGGTAGAAGTTAAGGCAGAAAATGCTTGGTATATTCTTGGGGAAAAAAATAGTGATGGAATGCAAATTACTTCATACCTGTTTGGAAAACAAGAGGGGTTTTATTTGTATTTTTTTGTGAAAAGCAGTCATGACCAAAATTAAGTGACTAAACAGACTACTAACCAGACTAGCATACATGTATTTCAAATGCTTTGCACAAAGGACACAATGTAAAAAAAATCGATACTGTTAGATAGCTTGAGAATGCTTTATTTATAAATGTGAGTGTAAGTCTTTTTTTAATAATTTTTGAAATCATTGGCTGACAGGCTGCTTTTTACCATTCCAGTGGATATGAAATGCTAATAATGCATTTTGTCTTGACAGGTGCAATGAAAGAGTTCAGCAGAAACAAGAAATGTAAATATTGACTTAGCTACATGACTTATGATTTCTGTGTTAAAATGGTTACTAGGACACATAGACACTTGTTACAGCTAAAATCTCAAAAAATATATTTTAAAAAATATCTTATAAATTAAGATGGGCATTTTCTTAAATACTTATGGATAAGTATGATGTTACTTTTGGCTGTTCCTTCTTGGGCTTTCTGTAGCCCAAAGTAAATGTCATAAGATCTTCTTGGACCATGTCTGACGTGTTTGTTTTCTTGTTTGATGATTGTGTGGGGGATTTCTTTCCAATCAACTTTTGTGTTTTTTTGAATGAAAACCATCTAACTCAAGAAAAAATGGGATATCCAAATGATGGTATGGATAACATTCCTCTGATTCAACATGTATGAATTCTCATTTGGAGTAGCAATGCTACATATTGTTGAAATATAGTGATTGAAATGGTGTGTTTTTGAGCTTGGTTCTTTCTTAGGTCTGCCTTTGACCAGTGCAGAATTGAATTTGGAATTCAACCTTGATATGCTTTAAGGAGAAATAAGCTCCAGTGTTAGCCTTGATGCACGTGTCTGGGTTTGCTTAAAAAATGAAATAGGAGACAAAGTCTTGGTAGGATGACGTAGGAAGGGTATATTGCCAAAGTTGTAAGAGGAAGGTAAGGTAGTCTTTTGACTGTTATGTAAGATCAGACGTCTTATTTCTTAAGTTTTCAGATAAATTTAAATGTCAGACATACGCATAGAGCAGTTATGTGTAAAGTCTAGCAAGTTTTGTGGCTTTCTTACTGGTTTCATGTAGCAGTGTCTCCTTTTCTCACGGACTTAGCCCTCTTGACTGATATAAGAACAAAAAGCACCTGTAACCTCTAAATGTCATCTTTTTCTTTAAAGGTAGCTTGCACTGTAGTTTTTCCTGTGCTTGCTAGTCATCCCAAGGCATGAATTGCCCACCTTCAGCAAGCTGCATTCTTGAATGATATTCCAGATACTGAAGAACTTGGTATGGGAGACCTCTAAAATAGTTTGTGGGGATCACAGTCATAGTTACTAAGTTGCCTCCCATGTGAGTTTGCAGATAGTTGTCCGTTACTGCTTATTCAATGAGAATCGGTTTGCTGCACTGTGCAGCATGAGACCTGCTTTCCTTCTGTAGTGCTTGAGACTGTAAACTGAAGTCTTTGGACTTTTGGATCTACTTTTGAGCTTCTGTCTTACTACAAAAATCATACCTCTCTCAAAAGTGCCTTGGTTATACGGAAGGGTGATGCTGCTTTTTTCCCATTGGACAAAAAAGTAGTGTTGTTGAAAATGGTCCATGCCTGTGATGATGACAAAAGGGCTTTCCTTCTGCAAATTTGTGGAGATAAAGGCTCACAACTCTGACCTCTGTGCAAAAGATTGTTAGAAGCGAAGTGAGTTAGTTCAAGACTGTTTTTGGACTGCAACATGGGTTCTGTTGGACTGTGACTATTTCATGTTCCGTTATTCTTGTCAGAAAATGTGAGCATACGGACTTAGTTATTCAAAAGTTTCAGGAATACAGTTACACTGTGCTACGCATTCCAAGCTAGAATAGAGCAGAAAGTTTTGTCTTAGTTAATACCTTTCTTTAGTCCTTTGTTTCTGCTTACAGGCTCTTTAAAGGTATAAATGTAGTCCTAATGTTTACTGTTTGCTTTGGCAGATAGGAAACTTGAAAACAGTTTTCAGAATAGCAAAGATTATCATGATGTTCTATGGCTGTGGTTTAAGCCCAGACAGCAAAAGCAGCACACAGCCACATACCCCCAACCTCCTGGTGGGATGAGGAGAATAACTGGGAAGACAGAAGGTAAAACCTCATGGGCTGAGGCAAGAATAGGGAGGGATCGCTTACTACCTATGGTCATGGGCGAAACAGACTTGACCTGGGGAGACAAAATCAATTTAATTTGTTAACAACCAAAACAGAGTAGGATAGTGTTAAATAGAACCACATCTTCAAAAGACACCTTCCCCCCACCCCTGCATTCTTCCAGGGCTCAAAAAAACTTTATTCCCGATTTCTCCATCTCCTGCTTCCCAGGGGGATGGGGGTTGTGGTCAGTTCATTGCATGTTGTTTCTGCTGCTCTTTCCTCCTCAGGGGAGGGCTCCTCACACTCTTCCCCTGCTCTGGCATGGGGTCCCTCTCATGGGAGATAGTACTCCATGAGCTGTTCCAGCATGGGTCTGTTCAATGGAGTGCAGTCCTTCAGGAACTGACTGCTCCAGCGTGGGCTTCCCATGGAGTCACGGCCTCCTTTGGGCATCCAGCTGCTCTGGTGTGGGGTCCTCTCTGGGCTGCAGGTGCAGACCTGCTCCACTGTTACCCCCCATGGCTGCAGGGGCACAGCTGCCGCCTCACCACAGGCTGCAGAGGAATCGCTGCTCTGGCACCTCTTTACCCTCCTTCTTCACTGGCCTTGGTGTCTGCAGAGTTGTCTCTCTCACGTTCACTCCTCCCTCAGCTGTAGGTTCTTTTGCTGGCTTCTGGAGAGCTCCCAGCTCATGGGCTGGGGCTATTGTGTCAAGGGGCACTGTGGGGCTGGGCTGGGCTGGGCCTGGGGCGGGGCTGGGGCTGTGCCACCTGCTCCATACGCTGCACCCCTCCTTAATACGTTATTTGCAGTGGCGCTGACTGGCTCGGCCTTGGCCAGAGGCGGGTCCGACTTGGAGCCAGGGGAACTTCTGGCAGTTTCTCACAGGAGACACTCCTGTAGCCCCTCCCTTGCTACCAAAACCCCACCAGACAAACCGGATACACATCTTTTTATGCATGAGGGTCTTTGCTTTCACTTTTTTTTGAGGAGCAGCAAACTCAAGGTTGTTGATACAGAGAATAGTAGAAAAGTACCCATGATTTCTTGCCTAAAAGTTGGTTTGCATGTCATTAAATGTTCTGTACCCTTTGTTTTAGTTAAATACAGTGAGCCAGTTTTGCTTTATTCTGCTTTCATCTTCACATTTTGTGACACTTCAGTTCTTTTCCTTTACTCTCAAAAACCTCCCTAAAGAGACTTGGTGATTTTTGAGCATCAACCAAGAGCCTGTGTTTTTCTGTCTAGAAGATGTTAAAAATAGTATAAATCAAGGATTGACTTGCAAATTAAGTTGTTCAGTTCTGTCAGCAAAAGTTGGTTTTACAATTGCAAGTCTCCAAAGAAGCAGAAGCCTTCTTCCTCTTGAAATGAAAGTGTTTTCCACTTGTGAACTAATTGCAGCTCTACTACAAAACTTATCAGTTTTTCACCACAGAGGTAAAGAATCCCATGCTTTTGCTTTCCCTCCTAGCCTACACATTTCAGTGATAGCTTTTTCCTTTATAATTAATTACAGCCTTTGATCAGTAATGCTTAAACTGAAGTCTAGCCACTGATTCGTTCTTCAGTGGTCCTCTTCCCCTTTGCAAGTCTTTCATGTTGAGGCATTGTGTGGCTGATGAAAGCAAGACTTTTTTTTTTTTTTTTTTTTTTTCTTCCCCTGTTGGGCAACTCGGTGCTTCTATTCCTGGTGTCACATAACATGGCTCCAGCTTTCTTTGTTATTTGCTGGGGAGGAAACTATACTCTCAACCAGATAAGAAACCTGACATAGGTAGAAGTTTTGCAAGTAAGATGTCCTCCAGCCAAGTCTATAGATGTGTAAACTGTATTTTTCTGCTTTAAGAAAGGATAAATTGTGGTTGAAGTTGGGAGAAAGAGGACCATAACTAGAGAGAAGCTGACTAGGAGCAGCATATGAAGGAAAAGTTCAAACACTTAATGTTTCAGGAAAAGCAAGAAATCAAGCCGTTTATAGCTATATGGTTAAGCCCTGAAACTTCTACAGGGTATCCGTCTGGGTCTAAGAGAAAGTTATAGAAAGGAAAAATAAGGTAAACTGCTGAGTCACAGCAACTGGTTATTCAGTCAGTTACTCTAATCATTGAATGGCACTATTGCAAAATCTGAAAACTGGTGTGGCCGGTTCTCAACAGTTGATCAGCTAGCGTCTTGGAAGTAACAGGAGCAAATCACCTAGACTAGGGAGTAATTTCTACCTATGCCTTCATTCTTCCCTTGATGCTTGACTTCTCCCAGTAACATTTTAAGTAATGAATGACCCTAATGAGAATATAAATTGCTGGATATCTGGGTGTAAGTGGCAGAAAATTGTTGTGTTTGAAGGTAATATAAACTTAAGTACACTGAGGTTTGGGGTTTTTTTTGAAGGCATAGACAATATCTTTTGCAGGTTTCCTTAGAATGAATCGTAAAAAGTGCGCTGTGTGTTTGCCACAGGAAGTGCTTTCAAGGATGTGGACAGCCTGAGAAATGTTTAATGTATGTAAAACATGTCTTGTACCTGTTAAGCTTCTGAAACCACCAAAGATGTGACTGAAGAGGGATACTGACATTTTAGCATAGGGACACTCATCTTTTTCAGTTCCCTTCTTCCCCTGTTAACCACCACTTACTTTTTAGGGGGTAATTCCCAATGAAAGCCTGACTTTAGGTGCCCTCAATTATCATGTGAAGCTCCTCTTCCACTGCCTGTGGAAGGAACCTAGGAAAGCTAACAATGTGAGATTAAGTTTTGTTTTCTCAGTAGGCCCCACAAACATCTACAAATAAAATTTGTATTTGGCAGGAGAGGGAAGAGGGTACAAGTCATTTGCTTGTAAGCTTTCTAAGTCGTGAACCACTGTAATGTACAGGTGTGGTCTGTTAATGAATGGGAGCAGTATGCAGTCATGTCCAGGTTTGTCTTCAGTTCTGAATATTAAAGGATACGCAGGACATAAAAGAGAAAACTTCCTAACTGTATAAACTGGTTACTGTTTTCTCAGATTTGTGATGAAACCAGAAAAAGCAAGTCTACATGTCTCCTGTATGATGTTTACTTGACTCAAAGTGAATTCTTGCAGTTAGAATCATCAGTGAAAGAATTGAATTACTTCTGACCTTAAAGTCTTGCATAACCTTGGGATGCATCATTCCTTAGCTTTTCTTTTCTATTTTTTTTTTGTTGTTTCTTGTTTTAGTTATGCCTTAGGTTTTAAGTAGTAATTCTCCCTGTATAGGACTGTTTATGTTTTGTTACATGGATAAAATATCACTAAAGCATTTCACTAAAGTTTTCCAATACTGATAAATTATGTAGGCAAACTTGTACTGTTGTAGTTGTACTGGCATAAGAAAATCTCAAGTCATAAACAGAACAGACTTTGCAAACAAAAAATTGGTTTTTGCTGGTGGTGGTGTACTTACACAGGGGTTTGTATCAGAATACCTGTATGTCTCTGAAGAGCGGAATTCTTTTGTGCACTCCTGGCTGTGCTGGTACAGATCTTCTGGGAGTAAACCAAACCTACACTATGCAAAATAATAAAAGAAGGAGTATGTAGTTAAGGGTTGGGTAGCCCAAGCAGAAAGTTCACCTTTGAAAAAAGGCAGAGTGTGTGACCCATGCTTTCTTAAAAA
This sequence comes from Pterocles gutturalis, assembly GCF_000699245.1. Classification (NCBI taxonomy): domain Eukaryota; kingdom Metazoa; phylum Chordata; class Aves; order Pterocliformes; family Pteroclidae; genus Pterocles; species Pterocles gutturalis. The sequence continues at coordinate 36,782 of NW_010113542.1, read as the reverse complement.
GGTAGAGTAATTTCAAACTCTGATGTATATACTTTGTTTCATTTCTGCTTTGAACTTTTTTTGTAGGCATCTTCTTGTAACATAATTACATGTGAAAGCCTTAAGTTCCTTTGGGTTATGATGACTCATTCAAATTGAATGTAATGACTAATGTGACATTTCAGTTTATTTTAAAGAAAACAGCAAATCCTGCACAAAGACATTTATAGTTTTCCTTCTTTCTTCTGTGAGATTCAGATGTGCAGTTATGCGTTGTTAATCTCAAAACCTCTCCTTACTCTCTGCTATCTAACTGATTCTGCTAGGGAAAAAAAAATCTTGTGTAATAAATCACTCTAGTTTTAAACTGTTTTCCTGGCTATGTTAATTGCCAGATGATGTCTTCTCTTCCTGAGAAGGGAAACTGCTTTGAGCCTCAAGTGCCGCATTGTCTCTTGTACCTTTTAAAAAATCTTCTCCTTAACTGGTATGCTTGCTGGATTGAATGTCTGAGTTGAAATACTTTGCATTTGAGTTGTCCAGGTTGGTAAGTGCAAAATTATCTTCTATCACTCCATTTGTAGTGCTGCTCTTTTTTGTTTGTATGGAGTATTGACACTGCCCTAGCTCTGCTGAAAAATGACGGAGAAAGAAGACAAAAAGAAAAAAAAAGATTGTAAAACATTAAGACTGTGTTATAGAGGGCTGTGTGATGCCCTTTCTTTTAAGCAGGGGCTGAAATGCTGGTAGCCCACCTCTCGGATAAATGCTCTGACTATGTAACTATTGTCCCACCCAGAGCCGGTAATATGTTAAAGTGTACAATGGAGCAGTATCAGCTGAGGAGAGTGGGAATTTTCCAACACTGTAGACTTGAGACTAGGTTGTGAGGGCTGGCATACAATTTTTTTGTGAATTGTGAATTCCACTCCATCCTGTGCAGAGAAGTGAACATAGGGTTCTCAAATGTTTTGTGCATGCCACAGCAACTGAGCATTGGGTAGAGTGACGGGACTGTGCCGTTGTGTGAGTCGTCTGGGAACAAAACTTGGGAAAGGATGTCTGTGTTTCTAAACAATTTGGAAAAAGCTGAGATCAGTTCTCTAAGTAAATTGAATTAATCCATTCCAAGATGGTTAAACTGGAAATAGGAGTGCTAGCAGTTGTGAATTATGTCCACAATAGTCATGGCATGCTTTAGGAAACCAGAGTTTTGATTTCTAAGGTATTAGATACATTGTGTCAATGTAATGTATCAAAACATTATGTATCAAAAAATACATAAAAACATGCATGAAGATTATTTTAAATAGGAAGACAAGTGCATGTGTTAAATTATAACTGAAATCGATGTTGCAAACAAGAAAAGGTAATAACAATAACGTGAAGGGCACGACAGTATAAAACAGTAAATCACAATTGCTTTTTGCATTGCTTTATTTTTGCACAAGACAGAATATGACTTAAATTAGATTTCAGAATCCTACCACAGGTAGGTTTTAGACTCTCTGAAGGGACATTTCTCCAGACTTTTAGGCAAGTATGTTGGAGGCTGCTGGTAATGGCTGAAATCTGAAAAAAACAAAACCCTTTACTTCCCTTCCCTTTGTATTGTAACTAAGCAGGTGTGCTCTTAGAAGTGATCTGACTCAAGCACTTATTTTACTGTTTAAAGTCTGTATAGTTCATCACAGAAAATCAAGTTTTCTATAAGTAATACAGTATAGATACTTTGAGTGTTAGATGATAATATTATGAGAAGGATCAAAATATGTGTAATGTCAAACTTCACGTTTGCCTGCCATCTGGTAAGTGGTAGGGCTTCATGACAGAGAATCTCAGGCTTGCTATCATACTTTGACAGCTTTTGTAGTGTTTGAGGAAAATATTTATTGATACACTTGTCTGTGTAAGTCGTAGCTCTCTAATATGTTATCTTTCATGATTTTTTTTCTTCAGAAGTTCATATAATACACAACTTCATTTGCTCTCATTCTAATGATCTCAAATTTAATGTATTCTGAATGAAGACTGAAATACGGGCTTTAATGGATTCAGTTATTCAGTTCTCTGGACAATATATATATGCAGGAACTTAAGTGAGTACAGCAAGAAGCAAGGGTTGATAACCAAGGGCTTTTAAGGAGTGGAAACACAAATATCCTTACATGTATTGCAGAATACAGAGGAAAAAAAGATTCCTTGGTTTTATAATGAGTTTCTGTGTGAAAATCAGATGTTCCTGTTGTCTCAGAAATGACTGAAAATTTCAGCAGAAAAGAAACAACAATATACAAGTCAGATTTTCCACAGAATGACAAAATTTTCTTGTCTGTGGACAAAAATTAACTTGGTAATTACATACTTAAGCAATATTTTAATGTTTATTCTGGAGCAAGAGTTGTAGTCATAATGAAGAGTTTGAATCACTTTACTTGGATGCTTTTGCAGATACACAGTCCATCCACTTGATGACTTTTATGTGGGAAAGCTTTTCCATTTCTGTGCTTTTATATTAAGATAGCTTTACTGTCTTTTAGATGACTTGGGTCCATTTTGTTTTGGCTTTTGGAGTTGTAACTGGACTGGAGCGTGGTTGCATGGGTGCTCTTGTCAATATTCTTTAAAATAAATCAGAAGAGACTTGGGAGGCAATTGTTGACAGTTACTACACTGACTTAGATTGTTGTGATCCATTTCTCTGTTAGCCTTTTATCTAGGAATGGGAAGAGTAGCTTAGATACTAAGCAAATAGCTTGTCTTTAGAAAGTTTTGCTTAAACATTTGACAGTACAGAAAACACTTATGGAAGTTGAGGGCATAGGTTTTCAGGAACCATACTCCTGCCTAAGCTTTTTAGACGTGATTGATATTTGTAGTAACTTCACTGCAAGGTGACCTGCAAAATGAGTGATGTAGAGGGGTTACTCGGAAGCCCAGCTTACGCTCTTTCTGCGTTTGCTGAAGTAGTGCTAATGCAAACCTGCACTGCAAAAATGTGCTGCAGATCAAGATTGTGGTATACCTAGTGCAGCATAAAGAGCAAAAAGACAGTTCCTCCTGTAAGATTCTTGCTGCTGCAGCCTAAGACCAAAAGCATGAATATTTTAATTGCTGTCAAGCGTGTGGTTTGGACTTTTTAAAGCCATCTTGGCAAAAGAGAGCTTCTTAATGAGGGATTGGCAAGAGGAGTAAAGACAGACTTCTGAAGTGTTAATAAGCTCCTGCCAAGCTTGAAAAGCATCTGAGAAAGAATGAAAATGCTGACATGAAACCAAGTGATTTAAGGCTGGTGTCATAGGCCAACCAGAAATGGGAGTCATCCTCTTGACAGTCAGGAAGAGTGTTCAGTGGGGTGAGGATAGGCTGTGAGGATCTGAAAGTGTCAGTGGAGCACCCTATGTTTGATGGGATGAAGCTGCCAATGGAGAGACCTACAGAGAAGAATGACATTTTCCTGCATATTTATTTTCCCAAAAGATAAAAATGAGGAAAGTTGTGTTCCTTGAAACTAAAGAGTGGGTTTTCCACTGTGGATTTGTGGAGCCCTTAGGAGACAATTGCAAGCGGCATATGGCTGACTGTATTGTAGCCAGCTAACAAAAATGAAATCAAAGCATGATTCTGTGATCTGGCAAATCTCTGTCACTGGAGATTCTGTCAAAATAATTTCAATGCCAATATTTAATTATTTTGATGCTTAATAGAGAGAGCAACAACAATGAGAGTATCTCAAACTCTTACACCTTACTTCAAGTACGCTGCCAGGTAGATTTGATACAGAACATCTTTTCTTCTCTCTTTTGACCTCTCAGAACCAAAACATAATCTGGCCTGACCCCAACTGAAAAAGGGCACAAAAAACCCTATGAAAAGCAATCTAGGTAATCTGTGCTCCCAGAAGGCACTTAACCGCTGGACTATTGTCCCTTGACTTTTTATTCACTGCTTTATTTTTGTTTCAGGCTACTATATTTGGCTTTGCTCCAACAGAGTTTCCAATTACAGAAAGAGTTCTGTAACAAAGAATGTTTCCAGGGCTGCAGATGTTTCACTCATTATGTAATACTGAGCATGGCTAACCTTCAAAGCTTGCAACTGGGGCAGTAAGTGCATTTTATGAAGTCTCACTAGTGCCGAGGACAAGGGACAATTGCTTCCATAGTCCTGCTGGCCACACTATTTCTCATACAAGCCAGGACTCTCTTGGCCTTTGTGGCCACCTTCAGCTTTCTACTCCTTCAGCCGGCTGTCGACCAGCACCCCCAGGCCTTTTCTGCTGGGCAGCTTTCCAGCCACTCATCCCAAGCCTGTAGCGTTGCATGGGGTTGTTGTGACCCCAGTGAAGGACCTGGCACTTGACCTTGTTGAATCTCATACAATTGGCCTTGGCCCATGGATCCAGCCTATCCAGATAATTCTGAAGAGCCTTTCTACCCTCAAGCAGATCAACACTCCCGCCCAGCTTGGTGTCATCTGCAGAGTTACTGAGGGTGCACTTGGTGCCCTCATCCAAATCACTGATAAAGACATTAAACAGAACATGCCCCAGTACTAAGCCCTGGGGAGCACCCCTTGTGACTGGCTGCCAACTGGATTTAACTCCATTCACCACAGCTCTCTGGGCCTGGCCATCCAGACAGGTTTTTGCCAAGGGAAGAGTACACCCGTCCAAGCTGTGAGCAGCCAGTTTCTCCAGAAGAACTCTGTGGGAAATGGTGTCAAAGGCTTTACTAAAGTCTAGGTAGACAACATCCCCAGCCTTTCCCTCACCCCCTAAGTGAGTCACCTTCTTGTAGAAGGAGATCAGGTTAGTCAAGCAGGACCTGCCTTTTAAAGACATTGATGAATTGTTTTAATTTCTTGCCATTTTCAGTTTTGACGAATAGCTGATGCTGCTTTATCTCAAGAAGTATGCTGTCTTGCTGCTCTCTAACACATGTATGCATGTTGGCCTTGGCCCATGGATCCAGCCTATCCAGATAGTTCTGAAGAGCCTTTCTCCCCTCAAGCAGATCAACACTCCCGCCCAGCTTGGTGTCATCTGCAGAGTTACTGAGGGTGCACTTGGTGCCCTCATCCAAATCACTGATAAAGACATTAAACAGAACATGCCCCAGTACTAAGCCCTGGGGAGCACCCCTTGTGACTGGCTGCCAACTGGATTTAACTCCATTCACCACAGCTCTCTGGGCCTGGCCATCCAGACAGGTTTTTGCCAAGGGAAGAGTACACCCGTCCAAGCTGTGAGCAGCCAGTTTCTCCAGAAGAACTCTGTGGGAAATGGTGTCAAAGGCTTTACTAAAGTCTAGGTAGACAACATCCCCAGCCTTTCCCTCACCCCCTAAGTGAGTCACCTTCTTGTAGAAGGAGATCAGGTTAGTCAAGCAGGACCTGCCTTTTAAAGACATTGATGAATTGTTTTAATTTCTTGCCATTTTCAGTTTTGACGAATAGCTGATGCTGCTTTATCTCAAGAAGTATGCTGTCTTGCTGCTCTCTAACACATGTATGCATGTTACGTAATGCTTTTAATGTGAATCAGGGACATTTCCAAAGTCACTCATTAAAAGAAATTACGCACTGGTTGCTGTGGTATAAAATGAAGATTGTGAAGATTGTTTTATACAAAGGGGAAACAAATCATTCTTCCCAGCCTTTCCCCAATAACGTTATTTAGTCTCAGCCCAAGTTAAAATAGTGGTCTGTGTGAATAAAGAATCACATCTGTCCCTTCTCTACCACAGCAAGGAAGGTTTCTTTTTGAATATTCGGAAGGGTAAACAAACTTTGCCTACCCTTTCTCTCCTCTGATTTGTTCACTGGAAATTATAGAGAAGTTGCATGTATGAAGACTTGGTCACATAACTTACTAAGTTCTGTACTGGGGAGTGAGGTGCCTATGGTAGTCCTTGTGTTGCCTGTGAAGTTATGCCTAGTGCAGTGGTTGAAAAACATAGTAATGCTTCTCTCTTACTCAGATTGTAGCCAGTAAATTTTCCAAGTGTTGCAGATGACCTTCTGACACACTGTCTTGTATCCGTCTGGTAGAGTCTTTGTCTTTTAAATTAGTATAGCAAATCTGGTGTCTTCCCTGTTCTTTAGGCCAGTTTATTTTAGAAATAACTCTTAGAGAAGAATGGATATTCATTTTTCTTTTAACTTTTTTACTGCCAATAGCCAAGTATAATTCCCTTGCAAAACCAAGCACTTGTGTAGAAGTCCTGAGTTGTATTTAACATCTAACTTGCTTAAAAATCTTAACTATGCAGGCTATTTACAAAATAGATGTTTCAGTCACAGTGCACAAAAAGTGCTTGAATTTATTCTTCAGTCTGGAATAATACTTATTTCCTATGCAGTCTGGTTACAAAAAATATTTTCAGTTGTGAGGAAAGTATCCCATCTTGGTCAGAGTTCTTCAGTCATCTGTGTATACATGCTGTAGACTTCCACACAACAAGCACTTTGTAAGTAGTAAATAGTTTCCACGTGTAGTTTTTGGGCACTACCAGTATCTGAAAGAAGACTCAAGTGAGTTTAATAAATTGCAAAGTCATGTGTTAGCCATTAATCACTTGCAAAAATACCTTTATAATTTCAGTTCTTTGACCATAACTGAAAACACTTTCACCAGTATTTTCAGTTAAATAGGTTTCTGGACTTTGATTATATTGAAAATACCCTGAAAAAGCTCTTTATGGCTTTATTTTTATTTGTGATTAGGGTTAAGAATATTTAAGTTCTGAACCTTCATGTGAGTAGTGAAGGAAAAGGTCATTGATTATTTGAAAGAGTTGGCCTTTCTTATAAAATATCATTAAAAAGCCATCTGCTTTCTGAAGGGAGCCTTGTATAGTAACTATATAACTATATATAACTAATTGTGTATATAACTATAGATAATAGTTACTTCACTGCTACTTATTTCAGTGTATGTTTCTTCACTTGGAGGAAGATTGTGTTTTGTCTAGAAAACTGGCTACTATCTCTGATCTTAGGCTTTTACTGATCTGATTTAATTTCTTTCTAGTGGACACTTGCTTAGAGCAGAATTTTGAAACTAGTGAGATTTTTATAAACAAAGTTCAACTCTTATTTCATAGACTTTTGCTGTGTAAAAGATAAACTTGAGAAGAACATTTTACTTTCAGTATAGTATGTAGTGAGTTTTCTTTGCAGGTAGTAGAGTGCTCAGAGATGAGCAAATAAGAGGCTTTTAACACCAACTTGATTTTTCCAGGTAAAGTTATGCTAGTTGGCCCCCTGAGCCTTATGCTGATGTTCCTTGAGAAGACGCAAGATCAACACTCCAGTTAGACATGAGCTGAAAAACCCCTTTCATATCCACACACAGTCTTGACATAAATTTATTTTTTGTGTGCATTTTGATACTAGCATTTGAGCCTTTTCTTTCCAGAAGTTGAAAGGAACAAGCAATTACTTAAGGATTTGCCTGCACAGAAGCCTTAAGAACAACTACCTCTGAACCCACTCTGTGGGTGGTTATTCTTACTCTGAAGTGAGTGCGTACACACAGGTTTCCAAGAATACCTTTTCCTTAGTAGTGTCATGTGCAAGTATGGCATTTGTATAGAAATTATCCAGTTGGCGTTTGTGACAAACCCTTTCCCTTGGTTGCTGTTGTATGCAGTTTTATAAAGCTTATGTTTCCTTTTCTTTAAGTCTCTTGCCAAAAACTGCATTTACCCATACCATTTGTTTCTGGACTTATGCTGGCCTTCCAATCTAATTTTAGAAGATAATTTGACATTAATGTATTCTTAGGATTGGGACAGACCTGTGCTTAGAATTCTAGGCTTCCGTAATTTTGTCACAGGTTCAAAGGGAGATAGTGTAAATTATGCCATGACTTTTTAGGAATGAAAGACTTTAATTAATTAAAAGCTCTTCGGTGACAAATGGCCTGTTGTCTCTACTAGGATGAAAATTCCTGGAAAGCCGAGGACAATGTTTACTTTTCTCCACTACTTTTTTTTTTGAGCAGGTCTAAACTGGGCTAGTTCAGAAGTGCCCAAGTTCCTTTGATTCAACGTGGTGGGCTCACAGGGTATTGGGACAGTGTTGTGTAGTGATAGCAGCTTGAAAATAAGATGCCTGCAAAAGTTCTGTTGATAGGCCAAAAAGGGGACCGAAGTTGGAGTGGAGTTAGACTTACATGGCTGCATTGCTTGTCATTTCTGAGTTGGTGCTGTATCTTCTCTGCACAACATTACTTGGCATAAACTTGGATTTGGTTATGCTGATGTCCAAAGTGTATTTAAAATACTTTCTGAAAACTTTTAAGACTGTACAGGCTGCCTGCCAGGTCACCCTTCTAGTATCATTTCCAAGAGCCTATTTCAAAAATGAAGGAGGTGGCCTAAACATTTGACAAGGTTAATGGATCTTGCATCTCAGAAACTATTTTCAGAACAGATTTTTCTTTTGATGAATACAATCTTCAAATAAAACACTGAAATGAAAGGTTGAAATTGTATTATCTGACTTGCTAAAAGGATAAAAAGCAAATTGCACATCATGCGTGTCTTCTCATAGTAACTTTCTAGCATATAATAGCATTAGAAAATAAATGAAATTTTCTAGGATATTAAGGTTTTAGCATAGTAATTTTGCTGGTATTCCTTTCTACAGCATCTATGTCTTTATTTTAGATGAGCAGACAAGCACTTTCCTGTAATTCCACACTTAAGAAATGAAGTAGTTCTCACTGTACTTACATTATGGAGAATTGTAAACAAACGTTACTTGACTATGAACAGCCAGTGCAGTGGTAAAGCAAATGGTGTCATTAATGGATTTAAATGGAAGAACCTTGGGAAAATAGTTGTGGATCTAGCACTGTTAAAACAAATATTTGTTATTACTCAGAGTTTGTCAGGTAGCTGAAGCAGACTTCCACAAATTAATATGTGTTAGAGAAGTCTCCTTTTCCTGTGTTTTGCAGGTAACGCAGAAGAAAACTTTATCTGCAGAATAGGAGTTGCCAGCTGTTGCAAGCTCTGTAAATAAAAGACTGAGAACTTTAAATTACAGTCATCTCCATTTTGGAATTGAAAAGCTTGTAACTATGTGATAAAAGCAACATTGCTATGAAATAAAATATAAATACAATACTTACTTATATTGTCGTCTTTACTTCATGTGGCTGCTTGTAGCTTGGCCTTACTTTTTTTATATCTTTGCAAGAGCAACTCTGTTGTGGTTCATCTGACTTAAAACAGAGGAAATTGCTGTCTAGCTATATTGAAAGAAAAATCTGACTGGTGTTTTAGACAGCAAATAAACTGAAGCAATTTCTAATAATGTATTTTTTTCATAATTGTTCAAAATTCATAAAAGTGATCATTAGAATGGAAATGTTTTCCCCAAGGCAATTTCACTGTGAAATCTCTTCTTAAGAGAGGGCTATGGCCTATGTGAAACTAATAGTTGAGTTGCTGGATTTTTAATGTAACATTTTGAAAGAATTGTAAAATTACATTGTGGTTGTGAGAAAGGCTGTTGTCTTTTTAGAGAGGTCAACCTTAAATGGACTATGGGAGAGGAGAACACTTTGCCATATTCCTGGTGTTTAGCAGTGAAAAGTTTGTTGTTTTTTTTTTTTTTTTTTCTCCTCTCCTGTGTATTTTTTTCCTAAATGGATCTCTTGACTTAGACTGTCGTACTGAGTCCCTTTAAGTGTTGTCTGTGCAGGCTGTTTTTGTTTTTCATATACAAAGCTAATTACTTCCACTGGGAATTCCTTTTAGGAAAGCATGGGGTTTTTAAAAGAATAAAATACTGAAGAATAAAATATTTTTAGATATTTAGAACATTTTTTTTCTTCAAAAAATCATTTTGGTCCTAAACCGCTCATAGCAAATTTTCCTATTGTGGCCTATGAATGAATTGTAAAACTGACTTCACTTAAATAATTTCTCCATAGCCTTTATGGAGCTGTATGGACTTGGAGGTTTGTAATTCCTCGAAGAGTATTGCTCATGTTCTTAAAACAGAATTTTTGTTTTTGGCTTATTGGACTGAACCTGATGTATCTTTGTAAACTTCAAAAAAAAAGATCTTTCATGATACTTATATGATGGCTTTTTTTTTTCAATGTATCCTAGATTTTCATCATCTAACACCAAGGTAACAGTTCTATTTTTAGAATTTTTTTGTATTTGGGTTTTGTCCTGCAAGGGAATGGGCTGTTATAATAAAAACACCAATATTTTTTAAATGTTGAGTTTTCATATTGATCTTGCGATGTACAGGAACATACTCATAGAAGAGTGACAGAGGACAGTATCTCTTAAAGTTGCAGTGATAAAACTTATGATAGAAGGTCTCTTAGAAGACTGTTTGTTCCCTTGTCTATGGGGGGAGCAGCATGCATACTTATTCTTGTGTAAGGTATCACAAAAATAGTAGAAAATTGCAGTGGATTCTTGTTGTTCCCCCACAAATCATAATATTTTCCTGCAGTTCATAAGGCAAAGTATCTTTTGAGTAACTGAATTCTACTGTTTGTTATAGTTTTGGTGGCTATCTGCTAATTTATAGTTTAGTGTCTATTCATATTTATAAAGCTATTGCATTAAAGAAGATAACAATGGCTTAATTAAGAGCTATTACTTTAAGGTCTCTTTTGAGAAATCCTGTTGATTTAAATCTTTCTGAAGTTGAAGAACAAATTCTTGAAGACCTGAGTTGTAGTGCTTACTTGCAACCTTACTTCTGTTATCCTTTTGGAAAAGGAAGGGAACTGTTTGAGAGACTCAAAACATTTTGAAAAACTCTCTAAATGTTGTGCTGACATATGAGACTTGTGTGCCAAGTTTCTCAGCTGAATTGTCTGGTGACTCTGACTTTTCCGTGTCACATATTACACAGAGTTTCTGTGAAGTAAAACACAGCCATGGCTAAGAGAAAAACATAAAATCGTAAGTGTATGCTCCTTGGCAACCAATTGTACAGTTTTATTTATCCCCACTGGTAAAAATTTGGGAATTAATTATCTTCATTTGCATTCTAACAATCCAAATCTTAGTATTTAATTTTTCAGGTCCTTTTAAATTTTTTTCCATATATTTACCAAGGAATGCTAAATTTTTGTTTTAAAAAACATTTGAGTATGACACTAGCACAATTCCAGGAACTACAGCTATGATTAAAAATACGAACTATTTTGAGATTGTTGACATTTTATGCTGTTATCATTACTGTTTTATTTCCTGCTCTGTGTACTAAAAGTGAATGTGGGCAATGATTTTAATGTTGCGTTGAGAGAACATGATATTGAGCTGTGTGAACATGTAGCAGGTAATAAAAAGCTGGATCATTTAACAAAGGTTTTGTTTTTTGAAGAACGTTTATGTGATGCCAACCACTTCGCTATTTTTAGCAGTTGTTCTGTTAATTTGGTTTCACATATGGCAAGTGCAACCAGTGCTTTTCAGATTACAAGATATTCTAGCTCAGGACTTTCCTTTCTTTTAAGAGGAGCTGGGAGACGTTGGTTTATTTTTTAAATTTATTTATTTTTATAATTCTGTGAGCAAGTCCAAGCATCTAAGAGGCAAACTGAAAGATCTTAGAGTTTACGATTTATGATTAATCCAGTGCAAGACAGTGCTGCTGCTGAAAGGGGTATACTGCTGTTGTGGTGAATCATTGGACAACTGCTCTGGTTGAACACTAATCAGTCGCTGCCAGGTTAGTGTTCAACCAGAGCAGTTCCTTTTTCCAGTTCATTTCGTGGTTGCACAAACTATAGTTCTGGACGAAAGTTAAGGTGGGAATGAGCAGTGGCGGTATCAGGGAGGGACCTTTTAACAGAAAGTCTGATTTATATGAGATTAAGTTGAAGCCATTACTCCTGCATTTCCTGATGACTTGCTTACTCGTAAAGGGCTTTATCACTAATTTCATGTTGTTTGTGACAGTAAAAAGGGAAAACCACTGTAAGTTCTGGAGTTGAAAGCGATTCAGAAGCTTCACAAGTAGCTATGGCTTTGGAGTTATTTTCTTGTCCTTCAGGAGACCTAGGCACTGAATACCTGACAAACTGAATAAACCTTTTATTGTTCCTGTTGAAACAGCATCCGTATATTTTGGGCCTGAAAACCAGTCATGTGAGTAGCTTTCCTCTTTTCAGGGGAGCCAGGCACTTCTATTTCTCTTCCCAGGATCTCTGTTTGTGGATTGCCCTGCAAAAGCTGTTAGCCAAGGTGTTTAGAAAACACTGAAGTAATGTTGTGAAAAACATTGTGGAAAAATATTGCAGTAGAGGCTTTTAAAGGGTATAGGTACTCTTCTTTCATGTTTGAAAGGGTTTGAAAAGGTGTCATTTCAGTGTCAGGAAAAAAAAATGAGTTAATTGGAGTATAGAGGTACTACAAATCTGCATGAAGTTATTTCCCTTCCCCTCCCTACTTTCTTCTCTTGCTACAGTACCTTGCAATATAGTGGTTGGCGCCTTAGTTGCATAATCTTGTGCTAGGATTTCTTAGTGAGCATTCAGAATGAATAACTGATATTTTTCTTCAGCTGACTACTTGGAACACTTCTCATAACAAGTTTTAGAAGTCTTTTAAAGTGTAAAGATGGAAAATACCTTTTCAGTATAGTTTCAATAAGAAATAGCAGGGTAAGAACAGGAGGAGAGACCATGTTGCAGGGAGCAGGATTATACTGTCTCCACCAAACCACCTTTCTGTTAACAGGGTCCAATGTTTTTGCAGTTGTCAGACTAGGACATTCTAAATTCAAGAAACTTCAGTTTTGGTGTACTTATTATGTGGTAATACCCATGGAGGACCACTCCTTGGTAGGTGAGACCTTAGCAGCTCTAGCAGTCTCGTTTTCAAAGGCAGGAACCAGACTTCCATTCTTGGCTACCTTTCTAGATGGGATCCCCAGAAATCTGGTGATGGAAACATGAGGATCTAAAAGAAGGGGGTCCCTAGCTCCCTGAAGGGGTATAACAGTATTCAGGTTTATTGCTTGGCTACTACTGTTTAAGTATTTCTCACTCAACTTTTAAAAAGATAGGTATTCCATGAGATTGGATACGTGTGATATTTGAGTATAGTCTGTCAGCTGTTTTTGCTCTTAATAGAACTTGTGTTTCACTGCTTTAAAATGATATGCTTAGTGAACATCACTAGCGTTGGGAGAACAGCTCTTTCCAGATCTGGAATGTGCAGCTGAGCAGTGATGTGTGCTGCCTGATCAGCTGATAAAATGTGGGTTTGGATGTGTGATTTTTGTAAATGACTTCCAGATGTTACAGTTACGAGCTGAATGTCTCAAGACTGCACTGTTAGATCTAGATTATGAAACAAAATGGATGAAATGTTCAGAAGATAAACTAGTGAACCTGTGCTTGGAATTGTTCTTTCTCAAAAAAAAAAAAAAAAGGAAAAAAAAAGAAAAAAAGAAAAAAGAGCACGATTCTGTAGTCAAATTACTCACTAAACAATGGCAGAAAAATATAGAAGCTTTTAGTTAGGGGTACCTGCATTAATTTATAGCCTGGAAAGAGCTTGAACAGTCTGGTAGCTAATGCCAAGCAATTTTCTATGTAGCTGCTGTGTTAGGAGCTTTGAGTATTTCCTTATGTCACTTAAACTTCCTTGTGCTAAAACATGACTGCTACAGTGCTAGAACTGAAATGCAATTACCAATAATACTATATTTTTGAGCAGCAGAAATCAAAGTTTGTTTTGGAGTTTCCCTTGAATTTTCATGAAACCTCTACGTAGGAATTTTTGTATTTACAGAAATTTCTGTAAAGGTTTTAAATCCTCATACTTGTTGAGGAAAGGGTTTTAGCTTGAAAGCAGAGTGTTTGATTTTTCTCTCTTTGTTTTCCCCAGGAAGTACTGACATAATCATGATAGAAGACAAAAGTCCACGAGTGGCTGACTATTTTGTAGTGGCAGGGCTCACGGACACAGATACTGCAACCCTCCTGGACCAAGAAATAAGCCGACATGAAACAAAGTCAGCTGGTCCAAAGGCTCCGATTACTGACATTGCTGTGATAATTAAATCAGCTGGTGAAACTGTCCCAGAGGGATACACCTGTATTGAAGCCACCCCTACAGCCCTTCAAGCCAACTTAAACTATGGAAGTCTAAAGAGTCCTGAACTTTTTCTTTGCTACAAGAGAGGCCAGGACAAACCACCTATTACTGACATTGGGTGAGATTGCTATAACAATTCAGTTCCTTCTTCAATAATGATCAAATCGTATTCTTCATACATGATGATGAAGACAGCTGTGAGAAAGCTTCTCAAAACATAATCTTTGAGTCTGTATTGCTTATTACATGTATCTCTCTAGTATTTTCTTTCTGAAATAAGTTGAGACAAGTGTCAGCCTTCTAGTGAACTTGTCTTTTTAAAACAAATGATATCGTTTTAACTTAGAGAGATAGATGAAGCAAATAAAATATGAGAAATTAAGTTCTCTGCTGCAGTTTTATGAAAGTTGAAAAGTACAAAAATTAATTTATAGAAATAGTGTAGTGCAAATCCAAAAATATAACATGCTGTCCTGATCCAAAGTTGGAGAGGTTTCGATACATTCCGAAGAGTGAGATTAAGACCAGATGAGGTCAGATGCTGTACACCCAAACCAACTTTATTAACAACAATAAAACATAACAGCAATAGGAAAG
>NW_010113542.1:10399-22082 GCF_000699245.1 Pterocles gutturalis | reverse complement strand
AATAAAGGGTAGAAATTAAGCAGGAAGTTGAGATAGAGATGCAAGAAACAGTTACCACCCAAGTTCCAGTGACATCCCAGTAATCCACAGGCCTTGGCAGTGAATGCACACGCACTCACACAGACACAATTCATGCACTTCCCTGCAGACTTTTGTACATGGTGCTGGAGAACGTCCATTGGGCCAAGGGTTTCCAGGGCAGCGGCGTGTCCAGCACATCCCCCTCGTCCCCCTCTCGCGCATGCCCATGCTGCCCCCATGGGGTACATGCTCTTGCTGGGTGCTCCCTCGCGGTGCGCTGCACATGTCCCAGCACGTGATGGCAGTCATAGGGGCTCATACACCCCCCCCACGGGGAGGCCTGACTGTTCGCACCACACCAAACCGGTTTTACCTTACACCATGCAACATCAGTGGTGTATCTTCTTTGTGCACAGTTCAGTTTCCAAGCAGTCTTTGGGACTGATGTCCCACAGTTCAGTCTCTTTCACGTGCTTATTATAAAGTTGATGACTTCAGAAAACAAAAGTTATCACTTTGTGGAATTCACTTTAATGCTTAAGGTAAAAGATATAACTTAAAAATGCAGGACACTGAAACAATGCTCTTAAAATTATCCACCTACCTAGAATCTTGTAGCCTGCCTTGCTGTTAGATCAGAGTGTTTGTGAGGCTGCTTACAAGTTCTGGCATGATTGGCTGCAAACAGTGGATTATGTATCTCTCAGTAACTCTAATCATGCTTGTATTTCAAAAACCGTGCTTTTTGATGTCTGATGTGTAAGTTCCTGTGTTTGAAAACCCTAGATATAGTCAAAAGGTTTTAAGTTCAATGCCTGAAAAATGCAAGGGGAAACCTGCTCAGGGAAGCTCAGAACTAATGTTACTTATAGGATACTGAGTTTAATGTAAGTTTTCAGGACCAAGATCACAAAACTAGCATATTGAGGTAATGCTCAATCTGTAATAACTCATGCAGCACTACAGTATTGTCTAAATTGCTCTGTATAGCACTTCTCTGATTTGGCTAAGGATATTGTAGAATTACTGGGGCTGAAATGAGAAAGAAAAAATGGAGCATGGGTGGGGGGAACTGTTACAATGATGGCAAAATAAGGACTGTCTGTGTTTTTCCTTATTTAGTTACTAAATAAGTAGTAAAGAGTAAAGTAAAAAAATACGTCTATATGAAAGCTGCAATAAGCTTAATAATTTAATTTATAACTTGAAGCATATCAGGCACAATGCTTACATACCCACTTTTGACCTACAGTTGAGTGCCAACTGACAAATTGAGTCCAGTCAGGAAGAAACCTATAGTGAAATCTTAGTAATGAAATTAGTTACATGGCAAGATCTCTGCTCTAAGGATTATAGCTGAAGTTGTATAATCAACCCGGTACATTCTAATTTCAGTTCATCCCAATCATTAGAACCATGCTCTAGTAATCTTCAGTGAAACTGTCATTTTTAGAATAGTCTTTTCCCGTGTGTTACTGACACTGCAAGATGAGGTCACTGTTACGATGGGATTTAACTGTGTAGAATTGCAGTTACTGTTTGAATAATAGGTTAAACTTCAGTAAGTTGTATCAGAAAGAAGAATTTCTAGGGGTGATTCCTCAGAGGGTTTCCTAAGCCATCAGTCTTCAGCATGTGTCTTTATGGAAGCAGCTTTGCTAGCACATGCTTATTTTCATGTCTGTTCTTGAATGTTTGGGTAGGTTTCATAGGGAATACCTGATAAGCAACATAGGCAAATAGTTGGCTGACTAAGGGCTTCCTCAACAGAGACACTTCTTAAAACTGTTGGTGGAAAGCTGGTATTTGGCAAGCAGTATTTTGTCTGTATTTTGGTTTACACAGATCTAATTATGGTGGCAGGCTTTTCTCTCTGAGCAGTGATGCATATGTTTTCTCCCTGCTGTTCTTGCTGTTCTGCAACTCCATGCAAGAGATTGTTAGAGCAACCTTTTTTTTGTTTGTTTGTTTGTGAATTTCAGTGTGTTCAAATGAAAGTGCAGTTTGGGAAAGAGATGTACCTACAGTCTGAAGGCTAATTTGTGCTGTTATCTACTCTTAATTAAATAACCAACTGTGAAAGAATATTTTATCTTTGAGCCCTAAGTATCCATTAAGTCAGCCGACATGCTGAGTAGATGTAGTAGACAGAGTATATCCCTTGAAAGGGTCAAATTCGTAGTCTTGTGTCAAGTTGAATTATCTTGTAGTCTGAGCATTCAGATGATTCTTGATAAATATTTGTGTCTGTGTGTGTGTGTATTTTTTTCAGGACTATTTCGGGGGAAACTGTTTAAATGCTGTTTTGAGGAGGGGGGGAGATGAGTATGCACTCTACTGATTCTCTGCCATTGTCCTTGTGTTTTGTATTTTTGTTCCCTCCATCCTCTTTCCTTCCTATTCTTCCACCAGTTCTAAAGTTAAAAGTGTCTGTAAGCTGCTAGAGTGACTTCCTGCTGCAGGTGCTCCCTTGCATATAGTTAGGCCATGTGCCGTGCCTCTGGATGTTGCATTTGCTGTGGCTGTTTTTAGTTGGAAGAATAAAGATTTGATCCTCGGACAAGAGATCTGTAAGGTCCTTTTCCTGCATATAGCTCTAAAATTTAGTATCTTAAGCTTATATGTCTGTAAATAATTCAGCTACTAGTCCTTCTGTTGCTTTTCTAGACAATATTTTTGCTGATGTTCCAGAAATAGACAAGAACTGACATTTGAGATTTATTTTGGTTTAGGTGGGGGAGACTTTGAAGCAAGATCTCACCTTTCTTTGTTTTCCATTTGAGTTAGGAGTATGGGAGAGCTCCAGCACTTGCTTCTTAAAGCAAAAAACAAAACAAAACAAACAAACAAACAAAAACAGACAGAAAAATGCTTTTTAAGTGTAAGTTTTGCAGTTTGTAACATTTACTGTAGAAAGGACCAAGGAAAGAATATCAGACTTCTTGTCAGAAGCAGAGGTTCTTGTATTACAGAGTAATGCAAAAGTTTAGTAACTTGCATTGTGTAGGTAAAGAAATACTGATGGGGTTTTTTTGGCTAGTGTGGGAAGCTTAAGTTTTCGTAGTGGTTCTCTGCCAGGACCCAGCTCATCTTGCATACCTGGTTTCTGAAAAAATCTGCAGGAGTATCAATTGAACAAATGTTTTTATTTACTGCAGATGTATTTCAAAAATGAAAGTGAACTCAAATTTCAAAAAAGCATAATAGAAAGTGGAAGATGTTCTTCCATTTTTCCTTAAATCCCACCAATGTGACAGTTGCAGTTGGGTGTTTGGAACAGCTTAGGATAATAATGAGGAAACTAATCACTTGTACGTTGTGGTGACAGTAGAGGTAAAAATAACTCACTTTTCCCTCTGCTTGACCCAACACTTCTCCTCTGACCCTCCTGCTGCCTAGTATATTTATTTTGGTTCCTTTGTTATTCAATACTCGTGTACCACCTTCTCTTAAGTCAGATAGGAAGAGTTGTTAAAAAGAGTTATTTTGTGTAAGGACTGAGAGAGAAGGAAATGTGGCTGAAGCTAGAGGAGGAGGCAAGGTGGAGAGCAGCCCCACGTGATGCAATTTGCAACAGTCTGTCTGTTTTGAAATGGTTTTCCAGAAGCATAGTTTTCTGTGGTTTAAAGTTCTAAACTTAACAGCTGCAAGAAGGTAGTATTTATCTTTTTCTAAATTCTGTTATCTGATGTATTTCAGTATACCTTTAAATCAGTAAAACTGGTTATGAGAGAACAATGAGGTGTATGATGTGAAATGAGACGTAGATGTATGATTTGAGATGAGATGTACAATGATGTATGAGATGTACAACGTGAAACTGGCTTACAAAGAGATAACAAGATTTTTTTGGTCTTTCTTAAAAGGAAAGGACCTAACATCTAGAGGAAACTGTAGGTTTCATTTTGCTTGAAATGAAACTTTATTAATGAATAATGGAGCAAATAAGGTGTATTTAGGATTGAGGCCAATGTATGAGCTTACAGAAGCAGGAAACAAGTCTTATCCTGGTCAGTACTAATTAATCTTAGGCAGACACTGTGAAGTTGAAACAAGTAGGAGTAAACTTAGCCTCTCAGGGAGGATTTTGTATACACAGAGTGTCATGTTAAATATTTCATGCATCACTTCTGAATGCTTTTGTCTGAGTCACTAAAATAATTGTTTAATCTGAGTGATACATGGGTGATGGTTTTCTTCTGTTTGCTTGTTTTCCTAAATTCAGTACTAAGCATGAGGTCAGGAAACAGTGTTTTAATGATACTTCTGCTGGTATATATGTAGGGGTGAGAGTGAGTTGCTTTCATTTTCTTTTTGCTTTTGATGAGAGGTGACCCCACTGTTACAGTCTAGAACACTAGTCAGCCCCTTACCACTTAGAAGTATTTGCACAAGAGAAATTCTTCAGTCTTTAAGTAACTTTCTGAGAATACTTGTAAACCTATTAAATTGAACTGCTGCAATTATTTGATTAATACAGTTCTCCTTCTCAAAAGCTGACAGCTAACGAACGTTTCTGGAGTAACTTTTTAAAAAATTTTATTTAAAATACATGAAATTTAAATAAAACTGAACTGAAACTTCCATTGGAGACTGCTCTGTTAATATTCTCTTCTGATTAATGTGAGGCAGTGATGTGAAGGGTTCATAGAACCACCACAATGAAGGTGGCCTGAGAGCTGCTGCCATTGCTGTTGGTTTTGTGGTTTTTGGTTAGGTTCTTTTTTTTTTTTTTTTTTTTTTTTTTACTTCATGAAGTAGGTAACCCCATAAAAAGAGCATAGTACATGTTATTCCAGTATATTATTTAGTTTAGAAGTAATTTTAATAGCATGTACTTTCTGTATCCATAACTTCAACCAGTAGGTAGTATATTAAAACTAATGTTGCAACTTGGAAATACTGGTGGTATTAGGCTTGTTTTGAATCTGAGATTACACATTGTTTTAAATGTAGCAAAAATGTGATGATCAGACTTGTTACCACTGAAACCATTATTGAAGGCAAGAATATTGTCCTCCATGAACTAGCTGAATAAATTTAAATGGCAGCCTGGTAGCTGCATCAATATACTCCCAACTCCTGTGATTTCTTTGCTTTATTAAAGTGTTCTAGGACTGTAGTTCACATATGTCCTCAGTACTACAACAAGGTACACGTTTGTTCTGTGGAATCAGAATAAACAGTAATATTTGCATATTCCAGTTTAAAGATGGACAGTAGTATTTAAGTAATTTGTGAAAGTTAGTGTTATATATTTTTTTGAAAGTTCAGAGAATTCTTGGATCTAGAAAAAAGACTGTTTTTCAGCTGATACACATGACTTTCTTAGGTTTTCAAATACATACTCGCCACAAGTCTGTCAACCATTTAACCAAGGGTATTTCGGGATAGTAAAAGATATGTTGCCTGGTTATTTTTTATTTTAAAGTAAAGTTGTGATGGACTACATGTGGGAAGCTGCAGGTCACAAAATACAAAGTTTTAGTTTGTTACCTTTATCCTAAATCTTTCAATGTATTGTAAAGATGAAAACTCATTTGAAGTTGGCAAGTTCTCTGTACATACTGCAGAGAATCAGGCAGATGGAACCATTGCTTATTTGGGTGCGGAATGGGAGATAAAGCTTGCCCTGTCGTAGCATCTGTGCATTAAAAGTACGCAATGATGCATGGTTTAAGTTCCACATTTCTTCTTGTGATCACTTCCTAATACCTGTATGGTGGGGAAAGATTGGAGTGTAAAGTTTCAGCTTGTTTATCTGCTATGAGGGATCTTTCTTTTTTTGCTAATAGTATGATGATCTAAACTAGTGATCTGGCTAAAAAAATCCAGGTACCATGTGAATGTTGCTGGATGGCCATGTAAGATGTATTCTGCATTCTAGGCATACAGGCAACTGTAGTTATTATTTCTTCCTTTTCTATGGATTGGAGTATTTGTGTCTATGTTGTTCGTCCCTCCCCCCCACCCCTGCAAGGAACGCTATTCAAACTACGAATGTGAGTCATTACTGGGTTTGGTTTTTTTTTTTTCCCCTGTAAAAGTCAATCTCGGAAACACACGTCTATCTTCTGTTGTTCTTTTTAAACAATATGCATTAAAAAAAAAAAAAAAAGCTTGAAATGACTTTCCAGACATTTTAGTGATGCAAATAATTTCTACTAAATGATCAGGTATCATGTGTGCAAGCAGTTTAAATCTTCCTTTGTATTTAATTTTCAATGATAGTGCAGCATTCCTACGAATTCTATAACTAAGTATTTTTCAGTGTGGTTTGATTTTGGTTTTCCATAACTATGATTTGACAGAGATTTCTTACATTTAAGTGTTTCTGAACATTTCCTTTGCCTCAAATTGCTCATGACAAAAGACAATACATAAAATGCACATTAGAACATTGCAGTGATGACACTGGGTGCTAATGGATGTGTGATTTCTGCTAATTTGTCCCAGTAGTTTCCCATATATTTGAATGTGCTTTATATTTTGTTTCCTTCCTGTCTGCAGAGTTCTATATGAAGGGAAGGAACGCATAATTTCAGGCTGTGAGGTGATTCAAGCTACTCCTTATGGTCGTTGCGCTAATGTTAACAACAGTTCAGCTTCTTCTCAGCGGATCTTTATCACATATCGAAGGGCTCCTCCAGTACGACCTCAGAATTCATTGGTAGTGACAGATATATGTGTTATTGTTACGAGCAAAGGAGAAACCCCTCCTCATACATTCTGCAAAGTTGATAAGAATTTAAATTGTGGTATGGTGAGTATTTAAAAGCTCGAATCTCTCTCTCTCTCGGTTTTTTTGGGGTGGTTTTTTGTTTTCTTGGGGGTTTTTTTGTGTTTTTTTTTTTTTTTTCCAACCCCAACAAACAAACTCAAAGGAGTAGCCCTTTGGACTCTTCTTACCACTGTTACAATTGTGTTCTATCACTACCTCATAATTCTTTTATTCTATATACCATGTGTGAAACTTCAGTTTTCTAGGTTTTGTTGCTCTGATTCCCTCTGGTGTTAGGCATTACTTCTTCAGAGTGATTACTCACTACTTCAATTTGCATATTCGTGTCTACGTGCTATTTAGGACTAGGTGTGATGGATAATTCCCCCCCACGCTTCGCCCCCCACGTGGTGATGCTGACACTTGGGATGAATCACAAATGCTTTTTTCTTAGTTATTAATAATGCCTGTGTTACTAAGACATGTAAGAATGATAATTACTGCTTACAGTTTCTTCATGTACTTTGTTTTCCATGAGTACGCCTGAGTTTGCTTCTATTTAATCTGTTTTGCATTTTGTTTACTCAGGCTGAAATAAGTGATTTTTTTTGAATGGTAGACTGCATTTAGATGAACTGCAAAACCACCATGTAAATAACCAGTTTATGGAAGTATGATAAACACTTCAATTGATGATGGCTAGAATTTCACTTCCACTGTTGGTGTTCACACATTAGTCTCCTTTTAAATAGGCAAGAAAATGTGAAGCTGCAAATGATCTCCTGTTCACCTGTCCCTGTTCTTCTGTTGGACTAAGTCAAAAAGTAGTGGTGGTGTGATTATTTTATGTAAATCCTGCGATCTCTAAAAAATGTGAGAGGGGTATATTCTCAGTTTCATGATTTACATGCATTCAGTAGCCAATTAATCATTTTATTCTGTAACAATTTTTATTAAATGTCTGCTTTGTTTGTAAGTAACAGTATATTCAAATGCTT
This sequence comes from Pterocles gutturalis, assembly GCF_000699245.1. Lineage (NCBI taxonomy): Eukaryota > Metazoa > Chordata > Aves > Pterocliformes > Pteroclidae > Pterocles > Pterocles gutturalis. The sequence goes on along the minus strand of NW_010113542.1, from coordinate 14,342 downwards.
ATAGTTTATTTCTCTGCCGCATGTTGTCGTCTTTGCTGGTTCTGAGATGAAACTTGTGTTTTCCAGTGGGGTTCCAGTGTATACCTTTGTTACAAGAAGTCTGTGCCAGCTTCTAACTCTTTAGCATATAAAGCTGGTAAGTAATTTTAGATGCAGACTGTCTAAACATTCTAACAGAAGGATTCAAATGACTTGTTGAAATAATAATTTTAAAAGCTTGTCAGAATTCTGTTCCTAGATTATGTCAGTTGAAGTCAATGCCTTCTTTGCTCTCGTGACTTTTTCCCAGGAAAGAAAAAAGCCTTAATAGGAGTAGAATTATTCTGTATTAATTTAGTTATTATCATGACAGGTTTGGTAGCTCAGGAGCTTTAGTAGAAAGTATTTCAGATGTAACAAAAGGCTTCATATTTCTTGCGCTGGTGATGATGGAGAAGGAGTAATTAAAAATTCCATTCAACCTTACTCATATTTCTTTTTATGTCTCACAGCTAATGCAACACTTTTTGTTTAATTTGAAAGTTAAATGTGTTTCTTCCCTTCTGTTCCACAGTGATTCATTTGTTTCTTATTAGAGGAGAGTGAAAAATATTCTGAACAATAAGTGAGAGGAAGTCTTTTAAGTCTAGCTGTTATAAGTTTTTTAATGCATTGCTACAGTTTTGTTTTTTTTTTTTTTTCTGAAGAAGTCAAAAAAACCCTTTCAAACGAGTTTCTACTGAACACTTAACCAAATTCCTTTGCAAGGAATAAACTACCAAGTAGAAGTGGAAAGCATAGATGATGAGGTCAGTGTACCATAAAATAAGCTAGATGAAGAATAAATAGTAAACCAGTGCTTGTGTGCCTATTTTCTACCAGCAAGACTTAGATACATTTCTGAAAACTGAATAAACTATTTGTTTAAAATTTAACGTATTGACTGATTAGCAGAAAATGTGGACAGTCAGCTAGTTCATCCTATTTTCAGTGGAGGTATGGCTGCTCTTTTTACAGAAGATAAATTATCACCTTCTTCATGGGAATTTGTTTGTAATAAAATCCATTCCAATGGCACATTTAATTAGCACAGGTAATCTGGGACTGGTTTAAAGTAAAAATCTTCACCAATTAGTTTTTACTATGTACTGGTTTTTGAGCAGGTACCAAAAGGAACTGCTTCAGTATTCATACACAATTTTAAAATGGTTGTTCCTTGGATGACTTAGTCTTACTGTCAAATGAAAGACTTTCTTCTTCTGCAGATGGAATCTTCAGTTATAAAGTCCAGATAACCAACAGACTTTGCTCTGTATTGTGGAAAATATGTTGCTTACATTATGTAGGGCTTGCAGAGCAAATGCGCTTACTTTTCCTTCTCCCATTCTGAAGGGTTAATTTTCAGATATCCTCAAGAGAACTATGAGTCGTTTCCACTGTCAGAATCTGTACCTCTTTTCTGCCTTCCTATGGGAGCTACTATTGAGTGCTGGGACCCTCAAACCAAATATCCGCTACCTGTGTTCTCAACATTTGTACTGACCTGCTCTTCTGCAGAAAAGGTATGGTTCCACACTGTGACTAGTTTTTGCTTTCAGTTCAAATGTCTGCTATGGAGATAAATATGCATTGTTTCTTCTGTATTTGAGAAATACTGAAAAACAAATTGTCAAAGACTTCCCTTGTAAAATAATATTGCTTAAGCCTTTGTATATGACAGAAGCAAACTGAAACAGGAAATAGCTGGAAAAATATGTGGTGTTTAGTCCCATGTAAGCTGAACCATAGATTGAACAAAAACAAAACTCACAGTGCATGGGTTTCCCTGTTCTCTCAAGTAAGAAGGTTCTGGGAATGGAAACATAGCTTACATGTTCAAGAGATGTTCACTTACCACATGTGTTAGCAATGTTTAAGCTGTTATGGTTTTACTGTGATTACCTTAAAAGCCACTTCTGTGTGAATTTGTGTAATTAGGCTCTGTAGGTATCTCTGTGCGTGAAAATAGTTACCAGATAGCAGCAGGGCAGGGAGAGGAAAAGTATATGCTGAGAGGCAGTATGCAAGAAGCTCTCAAGAACTCCTGAGAGCAGTTATCCTGTTGAATGCACATGTAATGATAGATCAGTGCACCAGCCATCTGCTGAATCTGTATAAGGCCGCCAGCACACATGGGCACCAAAAATGTGTTGCATGACTCAGCCCAGATGCGAGAAGGCAGCATCAGCACTATACAGACAGACACTACAGGATTATAAGTACACCTGATGAAGCAAGCAAGCCCTTGTTCGGGGTTGGTCTTCCAGCTGTTACTTCAGCTTCCCAACTGTGTCTGTGTGTGCGTGTGAACTGCATGAGGGAATAAGTGATTGTAATGTGTGATTAGTTCTCTGTGACTAGTAAACAGCAGTTTGGCTCTATTAGTGGTAACAGCTCAACTTCTACTTTGCTGCAGTCCCCTATCATGGAAATTTGTATACTTTTCCATTTCCAAACAAAAAAAAATTTCTTCCTCCGTGATACCAGTACTTCTTTTGCAAGGAGGAATGAGGTAGCTGCCAGGATTTTTCTCAGAGAGAAGGTATACTGTGTCATCCATCCCTGTTCTCCTTTTGCTAAACTTGCCAGAGTAATTCAGTTAATTATGAAACTCTGACAAATAAGGAGGGACTTTTAGAAAAAGTTGATAGCTGTTTAGTCTGGTAAAATGAGTCAAGTCAAAGCTAAAATAATTTTATTGTTTAGTGTGGTAATGATAAGGGAATTTACTGAATACAAGTATTTCATGAGGGGTTGGTTTTTTGGTGTGTTTTGGGTTTTTGTTTTTGTTTTTGTTTTTTTTTTTTTTTTTTTTTTTTTTTTTTTTTTTTTGACCATAACAGTTAATGGATAGGATTTTGTCACAGCATGCAGTTTGGTTCCTTCCCTTTTAATTTACTAAGTATGAATATGTCCTGGATTCAGCTGAGACAGTGTTAACTTTCTTCATAGTAGCTAGCCAGAGGCTGTGTTTTGAATTTGTGCTAAGAAGAAAGCTGGTAACAGTGATGTTTATAGTTGTTGTCAGGACAGCCCAAGGTCTTTCAGCTTCTCTGCTGTTCACAGGTGCAGGAGAAAGCTGTGAGGGAGCACAGCCCAATCACTAGCCTGGGATTCGATCTTACGTTCAGGATTGAGACCCAAAGTGGCCAATGGTCAATTTCGTAACAGAATACTTTGTTTTGAAAAGTGCAATAAAAAAATGGGAAGAGAGGTACAACACTACAGAGCATTTAATTTATAAGTATACTTTGTGTATGTCACATAAATGAAAAGTCATTTTATAAGCTACCAGCAAAAATACTATAGTGTGTGTGCAAACACCAAAGACTTAAGGATGCTTTGAAAGTTCTAACCCAATCTCCTGTTAAATAATACTGGATCTGTTCAGCTGTTTTTCTTAATCTTTTAGGTTTATGGTGCTGCTATTCAGTTTTATGAGCCTCATCCCCGGGAGCTGTTAACAGAAAAACAACAATTGCAGCTGGGTCTCCTGACAGCTGTAGAGAGGAAAGTGATTACTTCCAAGTCCATCAATTCCAACAAATGCATCTGCCTTCTCTCACACTGGCCTTTCTTTGACGCATTTCGAAAATTTCTTATGTTCATCTACAAACTCTCTGTCTCTGGACCTCATCCTCTTCCCATTGAAAAGTATGTAAAACATTTTTCAAGTTAATGTGGGAAGGTAGCTATATCAAGTCAAGAAGTCATGTGATCTATAAATGTCACACTTAGTTGGTATCTTTGCTCAATTCTCTTGCTTGCACTGTGTAGCTTATGTTGTACTGATAGAAATTATTGCTGCTCATGTTTAATAGTAGTGGCTCTTGCAGTGCCAAGAAAGTGGCACTGGATTTTACTGTGGTTTTTCTTTTAGAATACGTCAAGCCTGTTTAACTTTCTCTTAACTGGTCACACACAG
>NW_010113542.1:0-10368 GCF_000699245.1 Pterocles gutturalis | reverse complement strand
GGTGGGGGGTCAGGGGCGGCGTGGTGCCTCTGTGTGTGTGTGTGTCTGTGTGTGTGAGGATGCTTTTCATGGTCCTAAACGTTTGCTGGAATGTGACATTACCATCAGAACTGTATTAGATGTCTGGCAGTGAAGGATATAGTTTCTCCTAGCCAAGCCTCATTTGAAACTCTGTAGAATGGAGTTAGGCTGCCTGGGATTTTAAATGACATGCCTAAATGCCAGTGTGTTCTTATCTTTTGCATACGTATCTGAAACTGCCACTATTAATTTTCACACATGAAATGTGAGTGAATGGAGCTTCTTTCAGTTTGCATAAGTAGGCTCTTAAACTTCTCAGAACAATAAATAAATCTCAAGAGCCTTTCTAAAATGTGGTACCATAGTAATTCCAAAATGTGATTAACATGGTTTTGAGTCCCTGAGTAGTCCCTGGTGTTGCTTTTCCAATATCTGATTTTCTTTTCAGGCATATATCCCATTTTATGCACAATATACCTTTCCCTTCGCCACAAAGGCCAAGAATTCTTGTGCAGGTAAGCAAAATATTTGCTTCTGGTTTTAGTTACAATAATGGCAAACCCTCTTTCCTGCTTTGGAAAGCCTGGTTTCTTTCTTTAGGGTTTTTACTCAGGTTTTACTCAGGTTTGAATACCCATCCACTGGAAGGGAGAGGGGAAGAGATGGAGGGGTTGGTCTTCTCTTTCATTGGTACAAACCTGGGGTAACTTAGCAAAATAAACTGTTTTGGACTTCAGGTGATGTGGATGGCAGCAGCATCCTACTTGCACTTTTGAAATTTCTGTTCTTTCATTTTACGGGCACCATTTGCATTACCTCAGTGGGGGGGTTGTTCTCTGTCTTTCTCTCACTTGTTCATCCACTACTGCGGGTCAAAGGTTATTCCCCTGGGGCGCCATCTCCTGTAGTTATCTGTTTAATCACCTAGCAGAAGTTACATGTTCAACACTGAGTCACAGGCAATTTCGTGTAGCTTCTGAGAGTCTTTTCAGTGATGAATCTGAGCTCTGTTTACCTTGGGAATGCAAGTCCCAAAGATTGTCTCCGATTTGCATCTCTTGTATGACATTGTGACTGTGTCTGCCAGGCAGTTTAGGAGGCTGTGGATATACATTTATACTGGAATATTATCCTGTATTAATTTTGGAGTTGTCCATATCAATCACATCCTCCTTTATGTGTTTCAGCTTTCTGCCCATGATGCACTAATATTGTCTCAGCCAGTTTCTACACCGTTGCCATTAAGGTATCACTATTAATGCTTTAAATGTATGCTACTTGTAAAATTCAGAGGTAAATAGGAATGAATCGTTGAAGGAAGCCAAATATTACTGCAATACTATTACGTCTTATACGCAGAAAGCTCAATATGCATTTGTAATATTATACGGTGTTGTCTTTTTGACATAGACCTGTCCCTTGTGGAAGAATAATATCACTAATTATCCTGAAATAAAGATGAATTGCCAGATTATTGTAGGAAGTAGGAACTCTGAAGAAAGAAGAAGCAGGCTGTGAGGAAAAAAGTATATGTATTTAAATATCTTCTATTTTCAGATCCTGTGTAGTAAGCACATTTTTTAATAGCATAGGTAAGACTGTTTTCTTGGTTTTTTCCCTTTTCAGATCCAAGTGGGACATTTACATGAAGGAGTTATGTGAAATCAGTCAATGCACAAGTGTGCAAACATTTTGGAAATATAAAATTATATGTAAAAGTTGGTATTTGTGCTTGAAGATTAAGGCAGTGTGTGTGGATACTGCCTGTATCTTCTAGGCTGGAGCTCCTTACAATTGTGACATGGGTTTTTGTGTGAATGGCTTTGTTGATATTTGTTAAAAGTTAAAACCCAAAATATTCTCCCTTCTATACCCCCCACCCCTCCTTGAACTTTGTCATATGATATTATACATGCAGAAGAATCCCATATTTAATCACATCTGTTACACAGCCTCTTAAGTAAAAAATTGCAGCCAGACACCAAACTGCAAAGTAACATGTAAGTGCCTTTCTAAGGACAGATTCTACACGCCTGTGCTCTTACAGATGTCATTACAATTCTTAAATGTTTACAGTCCAAATAAATGAAATGGCATCTAAACTGTAGAAACTAAAGACATGTTGCTATCAGAATGATGGATTGATGTTACTTGTCTGGTATTTGAATTTGATACTCTGATTCTAAGATCAAATAGATACTCTAGTCTGTGGTTTTTGCCTGAGGTAGCCCATCATATGAAAGTACTGATGTTATTTGCGCTTGGATTAGTTGTTAGCCAGTTAGATCTGTTTTACTGTTACAAAGGCAAGATGCCTGTGCATATAGGAGAGAGAGCACCATAAAAACCACAAACTCAGCAATAGCATGGTATAGCATATTTTTCTTTGATAATATTAATTTAGGTTTCTTTGTGGCAGTACAAGTCTTATATTGATGTGATAGCTGTTAGGTAGGTGTTTGATATTTGATGCATGGTAATATTAGCACCATTCAACTGGGTGGTCTCAAGCAGTTGGCAGAAGTTTGATAGTAGCGACTTTTTTTTTCTTTTTTTTTTTCTTTTTTTTAAATCCAGTAACGTTCTTATTCTCTTCCCCCTTCCCACCTGTCCCTTAGTGGAGCAAACTTTAGCACTCTACTCATGAATCTTGGACCGGAAAACTGTGCCACTCTGTTACTCTTTGTATTACTAGAGGGCAAGATCCTCCTCCATTCTCTCAGACCAGCTGTGTTGACGGGAGTTGCTGAAGCTGTAGTAGCTGTAAGTACAAAGTGTTCTGCACAGCAGTGAGAGAAATCAGTTCAAACTCCACACTTGTTACAAAGCTTTTTCAAGTTAAAATGATTGAGACACTAAATGATCATTTTTCACAGCAATAGCCTGTAGTTAATGTGTCCTTGTATGTCTTATAACTATTAGAATGATTAACATTTTTGCGTAGATAACTAAGAGATGTGCTATAAATGAGTGGTCAAACTTGAAGACTTTTCTGACGGTGTTACAAGGCATTAGCAGTTTCATTTCAACTTACTGCAAACTTCTTGTTTTTTATTGTACAGTATGTGTTGTCTTGTTTTAATGCATTAATTTAATTTAATTTTTCCTTCAGATGATATTTCCATTTCAGTGGCAATGTCCATATATCCCCCTCTGTCCTTTGTCTCTGGCCACTGTTCTCAGTGCACCTGTTCCATTTATTGTTGGAGTTGATTCACGATACTTTGATCTGTACGATCCACCACAGGATATTGTGTGCATTGACTTAGACACAAACATGGTGTACATGTAAGTTCTATGGAGTTTTTACATTTATCTGTATTGCTGAATTGCTCAGGAAATAAAACTATTAAACACGGTTTTATCCAATATGGTCTGTTTCTTACTGTCCTCTGTTATTTCTCATTTCTAATGCAAATTAAAACTTGCTGGGCCAAGAGTCAATATTTGGCGCTGCCTGTAAAAATTTAATAACAATGGTAATGGGTTCTGGTTTGTTTTTCCACTTCTAGTACTGCTTATTAGGGAAATGGGACAAAAGGTAGAAAAGGAGTTGTTTTTTTCTTCCACACCATTTCTTACATTTTCACCTTGACCTACAACTTTTGAATTTGTTTTGCCTGTGTTCTGCTCGTGACTACTGATACGAACATGAGTGCTTCAGAACTCTTCATGACAGCTTTTGATGCTGTCTTGCACTTGGGGCACTTAATATTAATAAAGAATTTTTTCTCATGTTACAAGGGCCAAATTTTTTGTGAGAACAAACAAGCAAAATTTGGTATTACATTCAATCTAAAATATTTTCACTTAATTGTTGTGGTTATAATGCTTTTCTTAAATTGAAGGTGTGGCATAAACAGTTTCTTTATACCTTCTTGAGGACAAGCTAATTCAGAGCAACTTTTGTTTTTCTGTAATATATCTAAATAAGAGTACAAATAACTGAATTGAAAATTCAGTTGTTTCAGGTGTTTAATTTAGCAATGTTGTGAATTACCTTTCCATTTGAAATTATTAGATCATAAATAGAGGTATCTAAGGTAGTTCAAGATGAGAGTGAACATCACTAAATAAAGTGCACATCTTTTCTTTGTGAAAACATAATTTTACTTGATCTCATGTCACTTTTTAACGCTTGACTTTTGTTTTTACTAACTTGAGTTAGAACTAGTCATTTGATCTATGGGTCAGTTGAATGCTTGCTTGATTTTTCGTTCTGTCAAAAGGACCCTTCCTCTCTTGAAGCAAATGGGTTGCAGAAAAAATTAAGGAGATAGAACCAAGGGATTTAACAGGAAGATAAAGATGTCAAGATGCTGTTGGGGTGATTGCTAGAAGGACCAAGTGCCAACATTGCTTGGATTGGTTACTGAACTAAAAAATCTACCAGTGGCTGACTTCTTATGAGGCACTCAACTGGAAAGATTTTTGTACCTTTTCTTTTACTGTCTTATAAGTCCCATTTTTCTTTCAACAGTCAACTGATCTTTTTCTTTTTTTTTTTTTTTTTGTTGCCCATTTTGCATGTATCTCATCTGTACTACTTGTTTGACTTCTAGAGGAATTTGATATCTGTAACATGTGACTTAGGTAAATGTGAGATGTTGGTACCTGCATTATAAAGCTCTTTTTAACCTGGAAATGAGGAGATTTTTCAGTTTTGGAGATGTGTATCCGAAATGTTCCATTTAATTTTTTCCACATCTGTTTCTGTCCCTCTTTGTTTCTGTAGCAATGCTGCTTTTTCTGTTGTGGGGTTTGTTTTTGTTTTTGGTTTTTTTTTTTTTTGGGTGCAAAAGCATTTAACAGTACTGTTGCTAACTTTGAAAGACTGCATAATAGAAGAATAACATTTGAAAAATTCAATATTTTCTAGTACATCAGTCTGTCTGTCTCATGTCTTTTTAGAGCAAGTTTGCTGCTGTCTTCCTTATGATAGACTGCAGCTTTATTTACTGCCAAAAAAACACTGAAGGTTTTTTATTCATTCAGCATCTTCCTTAATGCCTTTTTTGGGATGTTTTCAGCTATCTCATTGAAAATAACACTGCAATCTGGTTAAGGACAGTAGCCTTTTTAGGGCAAAGATTTGAGAGTTTGTTTTATTTTTATAGCAAGGTTTTTTCCTTGCATTTTTGGAACACTACCACTTACGTTGTTTATAGGCATACCATTATGGTGGGGAAAAAAATGGGGAAAGGCATCCCTAAGTCTGCATTTTTTCTTTAACTCCTGAAACTTTGGCTTCTTTCCTAAGATAGTTTTGTGTTGGTGTTAGTTGAGTAAATAATGATTGAACAAACATTTCACTGATGCAAAGTGCAAAACAAGCAGTGACAGCATCAGCTTGGATAGTAATAATTTACTAGGTCTTGTGGCCACAAGGTTCGCTGTACTCCCTGTTACAGCATTTCTCCCCCACCTTCTGCCTTCCAGAAAGAGGCATAGAAGTTGTCGGGATTTACACCCTACTCTCTCTCTCTTTATATCCAGCTGCTTAAACAAGGTCTGGCATTGTACCCATTGTCCTTCTAACAAAGAGGAGCATCCCATTTGACCAATTTACTCTGTTGCTCAATCAACCACGTAGTTTTCAAACTGTGAACTGAATTCCCAATCTTCCTAGTTCCTACTAGCCTGTGGTTGAAGCTGGAACTGAGTTGCCATAGACATATTGCAGTGTACCATATGACCATAAAGTTACCAGACTGGTCTTCCAACATTTTGCAGTAGCAAGCTTGTGTTGTATTCCAAACTGCCTTTATTTGTATCAGTAGCAGTTAAACAGGTTTATGGTGGTACAGCTTTGCACAGTAATCACACACAGATCGGTATGCTTAGATTATATTAGCAAGACTGATAAAAATTCTGAAAGGGAAATCAGCTAAGTTGAAACTAAAAAGTCTAAATCAAATCTTAATGCAGATCCTCCTTACAGACTGGAGAAAACTCTACTCATGACTCAGTTTATACTCTTCTTTGTCTGAGGAAATGAAGTTCTGAGTTATGTCACTCATTTTTTAAATTTTTGACAAATAGTGACAGTGTCAAGATTTCTTCTCAAAATAATTTCTTATTTTTTAGTTACTCGGTTCCGAGTATGAAGCAGCTTAGGCTTGTGGAAGCTGTTATTTTCTTTATGGTCTGTATTTTATACATCCTTTTTCCCCTCCTCTGTGTTTTAGATCAGATGATAAGAAGAGCACCAACTGGAAGCAGTTTCCTAAGAAGCCATGTAAAAGTCTGCTCAGCACCTTAAAGAAACTGCACCCACAGCTGGCAGCAGGTGAAATATGTAAAATAAAATGGGAAGGGATAAGAACAGAAACTGCCTAAAGCAGGGAAATTAAATATTCAAAGAAAACTACTCAATTTTCTGATACACACCTAAAAGTGTTAAATTATGATTAATATATAAATGTAAGGACTTTCTTCTGTCATATGTGGTGTGAATTATTTTTTTAGACTTGTATTTTCTTTACTGTGACTTCTTAAAATTTGACCTTTTTTTGAGCCTTTTCTCATGATTAGATTATATTTAAACAAAAAATCCAGCTAAAACATGTTTGAGTCCTGACCTAAAACAATATTCACAGTTCTGATCAAAAACAGTAGAGGCAATGGGGATATGAGTAAAATAATGTTGGATATCTTAGTTATTGTGCAGATACTGCTGAATATCTCAGATAATGCCATTTCTACAAAAATAATGCAGTAGCTAAATTTTGGCACAGTGTTTTGTCAAAAGAGAAAGAAAAACTGACCATCTTCAGCCTAATGACTTGGACAGGTAAGAGCAAAGTTGTAACTGACCTAACAATTTTCAGGTATTGCTTCTTTCTGGCTGTAGATAGGCTCTTTGAGGCAAGGAGGTTCAGAGTATGTTATATTGCATCATTATGGAGAAGGCAACAATTATAGCCTCATAGGTGTACAAGATATACAAAGTTTGTAAATTATAGAAACAGAAAAGTGCATTAATTAAGAGGTAGGTGTTCTTGCCTCAATTTTATATAATTTTTTTTTTGCAGATAGCCTTTATGTCATCTGTTAGAAGACCTCAGCTTTTATTTTTTTGTTTTATCAGCAGGATATGTCATGCAATCTACCTAATATAGAACTACTTCCTAATTTTAACTTTAGCAGAACTAGTGGTCTAAGATAGTTTCTCTATTGTGGTAATATTATAGTAGATATGTTATATATATGTTATAATATTTGCTTATATTTTTACATAAGTATTTATATTGTAAATGGTATTTTTCTTATAATAAAAAGTGTGGAACTATAATTTTCAGCAGAGCCTGCTGTGGGTTTTTTTAAGAGTGCAAGAGTAAACTCTGAATGTCATCTTATTTGTTTCTATTCTTTGGTGCAATAAAATGCTAGAATTTTGATGAGAATAGTTTTAGCCCTTTCTTTTTAGATTTGGAATTTTCAGAACAGAGGAAACATGGTCCTTTGTGTTTATGTATTACTGAAAGACTACATTCAGTTGGGTATGTGGTAACACTAATTGAATTGAGATCCTCCTTGTTTTTTCGTGTTCCAGAGGGCTGTATGAGTTAGAAAAACACTCTTGAGGTAATCTGGCCTTTATATGGGCCACATTGGTTGGAAAATATTCACAGTGTTTGTAGTCTTTGTCACTTCCAAATATGGGCAAGTGGAAAAAAGAGGAATTCGTCTTCAGTGTCTTGCAAAAGTTACCTGTTTGAATGTACTGAATTTTAATATAGGATTGCATGTGTTGCTCATTGCTAGTGCACAGGAAAACTCAAGAAGGCTCTGCAGTGGAGATGACACCTATTGAAGCAGATTTCTCCTGGCAGAAGAAGATGATAGAACTCGAGATGGAGATCCAGGAAGCTTTTCTCCGTTTCATGGCATCTATTTTAAAGGGTTACAGAACATTCCTCAAGCCAATCACGCAGGCGCCTTCAAATAAAGCAACTGCTGCTGATTCCTTGTTTGATCATCAAGGTAAGGGTGAGGCAAGACAGCTGCTGATAACATTGGCATTGTTAAAACTTTAGGGTTGAGGAGCTGCTTAACTTTAAAAGGTCAAAGTTCCCTTTGGTTGTACAATTCTTGGCAATATTTAAAATTTCAGTTGTGATTAGAACATGGATATATGCACATAGAAGTGTAATTTTGCAATAGCTCTGGTATTAGAAAAACTGTCTTTTGGTAGCTTGATGCCCTCTCTGCATGGCATATTCCATAAGGGCAGCTCTTGGGAAAGAAAGACTATTTCTCAATTTGTACAGAGCAAAAATGACAGAAGCCCCATAATGAAAAGCAAAGTAATATTCTTGATATAAATGGGAAGATAATAGAGTGTGGAACAGAGTTCAGAAACTTAACAAAACAATAGTCAGTAAAGGTCATCTTATTTTCCTCATCACCTTAACTTTTCAGATCTGTTCGTGAGTTGAATGCTAGATAAAATGTCACAGGTTTTTTGTTTCGTTTGTGGTGGTGGTATTTTCAGGGGTATTTTTGTTTGTTTGGTGGGGTTTTTTTTTTTTTTTTAATTACGGGAAGAGAGATTTGAGAAGAGTTTTTTAGTCAAAGGTCTGGAAAGTCTTAAATACTTTCAGGCCCATCACCTCTTAGTTATCTCTTATGTTAAAAATTAACATAGTTTTTATTTTAGTATTGTTTTGATTGTTAGATACTTCTGCTTCTGTGAGAGATCATCATGTCCTTTTTCTTGCACAAAATGTCAAGAGACATAGTGAGCAGATTATCTTGGGGTGAATTCTTGCCAAGTATTGTTAACTATGGTGAAGAATAATGATTTTTAAAAGTGCTATTATTTTAATCTTCCAAATGGAGGTAGTGATAAGTAGTTGTTTTTATTGATAAAGTCAATACTTTATTAGGATTTTAAATATTTTGACACTTTATATGTTAATTTCTTATGGAACTCATAACTGATGTTTAGTTTGTGTTCCTTTTTATAACCAGGATTTTTAAAAAGCAGAGACCGTGCCTATACAAAGTTCTACACACATCTCACGAAAACACAGATATTCAGCCGCTTTATTGAAGAGTGCAGTTTTGTGAGTGACAAGGATACTGGCTTGGCATTTTTTGATGACTGCATAGAAAAGGTGAAAAATATGTAGCAATACTATTAAATTATATGCTCCTGTTGGTTTAGTGTTATTGTCCTGGTTTTAGGTTGTAAAGGTAGATATTCTCCGCAGCAAGTGTTCTGAGGGATTGGAATTCTTGGTGGTTATTGCTGAATCATTTTCTTCCTTCATCTTCTTTATGGTAATCATTTTCTTTGTTGATGCAGGAGACTTTCATTAAAGCCCTGTAGGATGTCAAGCTGTAAGATAATGTGAGAAGTACCAGTAGCTGACACTTCAGCACAATGCCATCTGTGTCTTCCCTTTCAATGCCAATCACCCTTCCTCTAATGTGGAATTATCTACCAGTGGTCATTTGTATTGTTGCTCTTTTTCGCATAATTTAAACTTAAAACACAAAAACATGCCTAGTGTTCCACATGTGGTCAAAACTGATTTATGTAGATAAGATCTTCTTTAGTTGCCTTCATTTTGTATGAGAAATTTTGCTGTAACCTGTTCTTGTATTTTGAAACAAGCCTCTTCAGCGTGGTTCTGGTCTAGATGGGTTAATGCATTTATAGCTTCATCTGTAAAATGGCAAGTTCAAAATATGAAAGTTAGAAGCTAGAGAATTATATGTGGTCTTTTGAGTTGTATATATATATGATCCTTTCTGGATAGAGCCTTCATTTTCATACTTAGTTCTTACAGGATGAATCTCTGGTTCAATATTGGTTTCAATCAAACCGACACTTGTTAACAGACCACAAAATAAGTGTTTAAAAGTTTCTTCGCCTTTGTTTTTCTTTCTGCTGAGTATGGGGCATGCATCTAGAGTATGCATCTAGAATATACTTTGTTTAATATTGTTAATAATTTGATAGACTTAGGACTTAGTAGAGACGTGAACAGATTGAAAGCATGCTGATGACTGCATTTTCTTACTTTCAGCAAAGGAAGTTTGAAAAAGATTAATTGCTTCTCCAGTAATATGAAAATTTAGCATTTAATATTTCAGTAAATGACACAGCTTTAATGGAATTATTTAGGATTTTTTTTGTTTGAGTTGAGAAGAAACTCTTAATTTTTTTTTTCTTTTCCCAGCTCTTTCCAGATAAAGGAACAGAAAAAGGAGAGAAGGTACGTTGTCCTTCAAAATGTTTAGGGATATCTGATCATGAAATAAAAATGGAAAGACAAGTCTGTGGACTTGATGTTTGAGTAATTAGAACAAATTGAATGTATTTTATATATTATA